>NC_135880.1:227477742-227587951 GCF_964194155.1 Cetorhinus maximus | reverse complement strand
TCCTTGAGACAACACCTGATCCTTTTTATCTGGTTATAATCATGTAACAATCAGGTAGTTATACATGGACTGTTACCAGTGCATGCAGTTATATCTCACAATAGGTCAGGTAATCGGTAAGTTAACTAAGTAATTACATCAGATGCAAGACAGACAGTTTTACAAAGACAGACTTTTTACAAGACATATTGCACCAAATTAAAACACAATCAACAGCCTACGAGACATAGACTACAAAGAGCAGGGAAGTTAAAAAACAAGCTGCCCACCATACTTATGTAATTAATCACGCACAAAGTTCATTTTATTCCGGCTATGCTCCAAGAATACTTTCCTGGTTTTCACACAAAGCTTACAATTTCATTTTAACATTTATCTGCACGCACATAAGGTACAAGTTAAACATAGTCAGGATTGATAACATTTCATGACTTCCTCTTTTTTGTCCATTGTGAGTTGAGGCAGGCTATGGGACAACTGGCTATTTTCTTAGCTTACTTCCTCTTACCTCTCTATTTCCTATCCTGTAATATTTTCTTTCTCAGTATCTAACCCCGTGCTGTACCTGTCCTGGGAGTTTTTGATGGGGACAGTGTAGAGGGAGATTTACTCTGTATCTAACCCCGTGCTGTACCTGTCCTGGGAGTGTTTGATGGGGACAGTGTAGAGGGAGATTTACTCTGTATCTAACCCCGTGCTGTACCTGTCCTGGGAGTGTTTGATGGGGACAGTGTAGAGGGAGCTTTACTCTGTATCTAACCCCGTGCTGTACCTGTCCTGGGAGTGTTTGATGGGGACAGTGTAGAGGGAGATTTACTCTGTATCTAACCCCGTGCGGGGAGGGTGTTCCATCTCCTTTAGTTTATATATCTGATGTAATGATGCAAAAGCAGTGTGGACAACTTTACAGATTTAACATTTAATAATTGTCCCTTCCCCTTCCCAATTCTTTGTGGGCATTTTGTTCCCTTTTCACTGCCGCCTTTCCCTGCTCTGACTGGGAACATTCCCCAAGCGGTAAAATTACTGTTTTCATTGCAAGTAAACTGCAGACCATATACAGGGGTGAGCCCTGATTTATAATTACAGCGGTTTTGTTACAGGCGTGAAATTCCCTTTGATGCTGTAGTTCTACACCCGAGCCATGCAGGAAAATCCCTGAACACACTACCGGACAGGAGGTAAGGCATTGATACAGCTACAGGCTTTAATCTGTAGAGAGAAGGTGCTTTTTAGGATGGGAAGGAAAAAGCTCTTATGTTGGATTGTTATAAATTTTTTTAATCCAGGGAAGTTTTTTTTGTGCGGTTTTCTCATCTCTCTCTCTCTCTCCCCCTCTCCCTCCCCCTCTCCCTCCCCCTCTCCCTCCCCCTCTCCCTCCCCTCTCCCTCCCCCCCTCCCTCCCCCCTCCCTCCCCCCTCCCTCTCCCTCCCCCTCTCCCTCCCCCTCTCCCTCCCCCTCTCCCTCCCCCTCTCCCTCCCCCTCTCCCTCCCCCTCTCCCTCCCCCTCCCCCTCCCCCTCCCCCTCCCCCTCCCCCTCCCCCTCCCCCTCTCCCTCCCCCTCTCCCTCCCCCTCTCCCTCCCCCTCTCCCTCCCCCTCTCCCTCCCCTTCTCCCTCCCCTTCTCCCTCCCCTTCTCCCTCCCCTTCTCCCTCCCCTTCTCCCTCCCCTTCTCCCTCCCCCTCTCCCTCCCCCTCTCCCTCCCCCTCTCCCTCCCCCTCCCCCTCCACCTCCCCCTCCCCCTCCCCCCCTCTCTCCCCCCCTCTCTCCCCCCCTCTCTCCCCCCCTCTCTCCCCCCCTCTCTCCCCCCCTCTCTCCCCCCCTCTCTCCCCCCCTCTCTCCCCCCCTCTCTCCCCCCCTCTCTCCCCCCCTCTCTCCCCCCCTCTCTCCCCCCCTCTCTCCCCCCCTCTCTCCCCCCCTCTCTCCCCCCCCTCTCTCCCCCCCCCTCTCTCCCCCCCCTCTCTCCCCCCCCCTCTCTCCGCCCCTCTCTCCCCCCCCCTCTCTCCCCCCCCCTCTCCCCCCCCCTCTCCCCCCCCCTCTCTCCCCCCCCCTCTCCCCCCCCCTCTCCCCCCCCCTCTCCCCCCCCCTCTCTCCCCCCCCCTCTCCCCCCCCCCTCTCCCCCCTCTCCCTCCCCCCCCTCTCCCCCCTCTCCCCTCTCCCTCTCCCGCTTGCTCTCTCTTTTACAGTGTGGTGGGAACTAGCTCTTTACGACGAGCAGCACAGCTCAGAAGGAGATTTCCTCATTTGGAATTCAAGGATATTGTATCCTTTTATTGTTCTTCAAATCCGCTCTCACACAATTGTTGAATTGTACAGCAGAGAAAGTCATTAACCCTTACAGTGCCTGTGCCAGCTACCTGAGAAAACTGTCAACATCCCCCTGTTCCTCTGCTCTATCCGTATCGACTTGAATTCTTTCTTCTTCAAATGGCAAGGTTAGGGTATTAATAGATTATTATATGGAATTACATATAAAATACATCACAGAAACAGGCCATTCATAAGAACATAAATAGGAACAGGCGTAGGCCATTCGGCCCCTTGAGCCTGCTTCACCATTCAATAAGGTCATGGCTGACCTTGTGTTTTGATTTCCACATTCCCATCTACCCCTGATAACCCTTAATTCCCTTGCCTAACAAGAATCTATCTACCTCTGTCATAAAAATATTCAATGTCCCTGCCTCCACCACCTTCTGAGGCAGAGAGTTCCAAAGTCGCACAACCCTCTGAGAGAGAAAATTTCTCCTCATCTCTGTCCTAAAAGCGACCCCTAATTTTAAAACACTGCCCCCTGGTTCTGGACTCGCCCGCAAGAGGAAACATCCTTTCCACATCCACCTTGTCAAGGCCGTTCAGACATTCGGCCCAACTAGTCTATGCTGCTGTTTATATTCCACACGAGGCTTCTCCTGTTCCGTCTACCCCATCTTGGATTTCAGCCAATCTTTCTACTTCCTTTTCCTTCATATACTCCTTTAATTTCCTTTTGAAAGCAGCTAAGCTATTTGCCTCAACCACTTCATGATCAATAAGATCATGGCTGATTTGATTGTAACCTCAACCCCACATTCCTGCCTACCTCCGATAACCTTTCACCCCTTTCATTGGTTCTAGAGAGCCGGTGGCCTTGATTTGCAGAAACAAAATTCCCCTAGTCTTTAAAATGAAAATTGAGATGCTGTTTTCTGTTGGATTTTATTGTGTGCCAACATTGTTTAGAGGGGTTTCCATACGAACGTACGAATTAGGAGTAGGTGTAGGCCTTTCAAGCCTGCTCCACCATTCAATTAGATCATGACTGAGCTAATTGTAACCTCAACCCCACAATCCTTCCTACTCCCGATAACCTTTCACCCCCCCCTTGTTAATCAAGAACCTATCCACCTCTGCCTTAAAAATATTCAAATATCTGCTTCTACCGCCTTTTCAGGAAGAGTTCCAAAGACTCTCAACCCTCCGAGTGAAAAGATTTCTCCTCATCTCTGTCTTAAATGGGCAACCCCTTATTTTTAAACAGTGACCCCTAGTTCTAGATTCTCCCACAAGAGGAAACATCCTCTCTACATCCACCCTCTCGAGACCCCTCAGGATCTTAAAGGTTTCAATCAAATCGTCTCTTACTCTTCTAAACTCCAGCGGATACAGGCCAACCTGGTCAACCTTTCCTCGTAAGACAACCCACCCATTCCTGGTATTAGCTTAATAAACCACCTCTGAACTGCTTCTAACATGTTTGTATCTTTCCTTAAATAAGGAGACCAATACTGTACACAGTACTCCTGATGTGGTCTCATCAGTGCCCTGTGCAATTGAAACATAACCTCCATACTTTTGTAATCAATTCCCCTCACAAACGATAACATTCGATTAGCTTTCCTAATTCCTTGCTGCACCTGCATTAGCCTTTTGTGACTCATGCACTAGGACACCCAGATCCCTCTGGATCTCAGGAATCTGCGATCTCTCACCATTTAGACAATAAGCTTTTTTATTCTTCCTGCCAAAATGGACAATTTCACATCTGCCCACATTACACTTCATTTGCCAGACCTTTGCCCACTCACACAACCTACCCATGTCCCTTTGTAGCCTCCTTATGTCCTCTTCACAACTTACTTTCCTACCTATCTTTGTGTCATTCCAGTTGACATGTTAATAAGACTGTTTTTGTTTAACAGCAAAGGTGAGTTGTCTCCTGAGTAAAGTCTCCACCTCTTGTGGGTGACAATGTCAGCTGGGGTTTGTTGAATATTATGGTGTGAGAAACCTGGGCTTTGAAGTGATGTTGGAGTCTGTATCTGTGCTGCTGATTGAATGGTGTCAGGAGGGCAGCCCCAGCGTTGCCAGGTCTAGTTTTCATACTGGTCCCCATGTGTTTCTTTAACAATTTTGATCACAGCGTGGCAATTTGAACACAAGGCTAAAGAAGCTTGATGAGAAAAGTGATTACAGTGCTATTGTACTGGCAGCAGCTGGCCTGCGAAGAATGGGATGGGAGAATCGGATCAGTCAGGTATGGCTTTTAATAACCTGTTGTGCATTTCCTAACCTGAGAGAACCTTGTGATAAAGCTGCTGGTAACCAATCTCCCTTCACTTAATAAAAGCAAAATACTGCAGATGCTGGAGATCTGAAATAACAGACAGTGCTGGGAGAGCTCAAGTCTGGCAGCATCTGTGGAGAGAGAAACAGAGATAACGTTTTAAATCCAATATGACTCTTCTTTGGATCTATTCACTTCTTTCCTGCTTCTAAGCCAGCGGATGTCTCAGTAGCATCATGGATGGTATTTGCTTTGTAACTCATTAGCTCATCTCCTCTGGGGCCAGTGTACCTCCCCACTCTGAAACATGATAAGGGGACGTATAAGTTAGTAACAGCATCCAAGCATCACTTTATCACAGAGAAGGAATACAAACTACTGAACTGTAAAGTGGGACTGGTCAGGTGAAGTTCCTCATGCAGAGAGATTGAGGCATGATCTAGATTCACGACAGAGCAGTGAAATCATTTGAGAAACTGCTGAATGCTTCAATGGGAGAATTATAGGCTTTAGTTCTGGTTGGGGTTCTTGTGTTGGGTCTAGTGGCCTTAATGCACAGCCAGTTCTATCCATGCACACCTACACTCTGCAAGGGAAACTTCATTCTTGGATTGTTAGCCTTTCTATTTCTTGGTGATGAAGCAAAGATTAGTGCCTGCTTCCTTTGTCCTGATGTAGGAACAATGTTTGCAGTTTGGAGAGGTATCAATGAGCGGTTTCTGTTATCAGTGTTTTATTTACTGTTTCGATGGATATTGAGAAATAAGATAAGTTGCCAGAATGCTCCTGTTTGCACATAGCTGCAGTCATTTTTTTTTCTTGCAGATTCTAGAGCCTGAAGATTGTATGTATGCCGTGGGCCAGGTAAATGTGAATTATACAACACTGCTGCATAATTAGTGATTGTGAAGTATCGTGGTTTAGCCCCACAACACACACCACGGCCATGGTACATACTCTCTCAACCTACCTGTACAGATCATGGTAGGTAACTAGAGTTTAGAACACAGAATGCTGGATTATAAACAGCAGCTTCATCAGAATCATTCATGGGATGTTACTGATGCTGGTAAGACCAGTAATTATTGCCCATACCTAACTGTCCTTTAGGCAATTCAGCATTCAAGAGTTGTCTTCATCAAAACTTAAAATAATTAAGCTTCAAATGTTGTAGTAAAGAATCTGTGGCAGGAAAATTCACTTTTTTCAGGTACTGACCGACCTGTTTGTTTCCGACGTTGCTCAGAAACCAATTGAAATTTTGTAGATGTTGTCATTGGACCTGTGACCTCCCCACATACATTCACACTCTGTATGTTTGTGAATTCCAACCCATTTCTGTATTTGTTAAAGTGATGAGACAAAAAGCAGAATGTGAAAGTATTTGTTAATTGTTGAGTGTTTAATTTCTATGGTTGTTTTATAGTGGTAAATAATACAGGTGTAAAATCTGATTGCCTGTGTTGTGTACAAGGCATTTTTAACACTCCTGCTGTTTAATGTATATGTGTTGCTGTTTGGTTTCAGGGTGCCCTGGGTGTAGAAGTGAGAATGAATGACACTGCTGTCCTGGACATGGTATCTGCTCTCAACGACACGGAAACAGTCCTGCGCTGCATTGCTGAGCGCTCCTTCATGAAGCACCTGGTACAGTTAAAAATAAATTAAACTCTGCAGCTAAACTCCAGTAATTACCTGGAAATGAGCAGCTTCCAGCTCGGAAAACTGCAAAGTTGGGCTGTACGTTTAGCCAGGGGTAAGGCAGTTACTGATAACTGGATATCAAATCATAAAATGCTGGAAGCAGGCTGGAGGTCAGTCAGCATCTGAAAGAAAAAGGCAGGTTAACATAATAAAAACAGAAAGTGATAGGAAAATCAGCAGGTCTGGCAGCATCTGTGTGGAGAGAAACTGAGTTAACGTTTCGAGTCCAGTGTGGCTCTTCGGAACTGGAGAGAGGTAGAAATGTGATGGGTTTTATGCTGTTGCAAAAGTGGGGGATGGTCAGGGAATAGGTTAGAGGGCAGGGAAGATTAAACACAAAAGATGTCATGGAACAAAAGGCAAAGGGAATGGGTAATAGTAGCAGCGAAGAAGCAAAGCATTGGTTCAGAGTAGGTATTAATGGCAGAATAAAGATCAACTCTGTCTGAAAGCAAAAACATGAGAACGATACAGATCAGCAATTAGGGAAATGAAAATTCAAAATGGAGAACAGAGTTCATGGTCTGAAGTTGTTGAACTCAATGTTAAGTCCGGAAGGCTGTAAAGTGCCTAGTCGGAAGATGAGGTGCTGTTCCTCCAGTTTGTGTTGAGCTTCACTGGAACAATGCAGCAGGCCAAGGACAGAAAGGTGAGCATGAGAACAAGATGATGCGACTGAGTGGAGGTGTTCCACGAAGCAGTCACCCAGTCTGCATTTGGTCTCCCTAATGTCGAGGAGAGCACATTGGGAGCAGTGAATACAGTAGAGTAAGTTGAAAGAAGTGCAGAAGTAACAGCCTTGGACAATGAGGAGGGGGGAGGTAAAGGGGCAAGTGTTACACCTCCTGCAATTGCATGGGAAGCTGCCATGGGAAGAAGACAAAGTGATAGAGGAATGGATCAGGGTGTCGCGGAGGGCACAGTTCCTATGGAATACTAACAGGGGAGGGGAAGATATATTTGGTGGTGGCATCATGCTGGAGGTGGCAGAAATGGCAGAGGATGACCTTTGACCCTTGTGGAGACTGATGGGGTGGAAGTGAGGACAAGGGGAACCCTATTGTGGTTCTGGGAGGGAGGAGAAGTGGTGAGGGCAGAAATGTGGAAAATGCGTCACCTAATCTATCCCTGACCTCTTTTCACCGCCCGCCCCCCCATCCCTCCCACTCTCTTCAACAGCGCAAAACCCATCACATTCCTACCTTCCTCTAGTTCCAAAGAAGAGTCATACGGACTTGAGGTGTTAACTCTGTTTCTCTCGGCACAGATGCTGCCAGACATGCTGAGCTCTTACAGGACTTTGTTTTTACTTCAGATTTCCAGCATCCACGGTATTTTATTGCAGGTTAACATAACATAGCCCTTGTACCCAAAATGCTAACTTGTTCTCTGTGCATTTCCAGCATTCCCTGCTTGGCTCAGCAGACTTGTAAAAACATTCTTGGTTATTCCTCTGACTCTGTTGATACTGTACATATGTGCCCCTCACTGCTGGTGGGCCAACTCCTTCAACCCACTGCAGTCTGTGCCCTACCTTCAGTAGCAGCTTGTTTAAACCGAGTGATTTGATGAGCCACTTCAAAGTCAACCACATTGGTGTTGGACTGGAGTCACGTGTAGACCCAGGACCAGGTCAGGATGACAGGCTTCCCCCTTAAAGGACGTTAGAAAATCAGTTGGGATTTTAGAGCAATCCAACAGCTTCGTGGTCACTTTCACTGCCAACATTTTTATTTCCAGATTTTTTAAAAACTGAATTCCAGTTCTCTTGCTGCCACAGTGGGATTTGAACCTTGTTCTTTTGATTCTTAGTACAGTAACAGACACATCCATACCCCCATTTATTGGCCATTCAGTGGGAGAGTTGGGAAGGTACATTACAGTTAAACTTGATCTTATCTTGATGCATTGTCTATTCCCATTGTAGTTGGAGCCACTGCAGAGAAATGGGACTCAGGGCTGATTTCCCCCTGCCCCTGGACCCAGTGTTGAGCTGCTGTTTTGTGACATCAGCTAACGTTACAGACTCAGATTGAAACCAGAAACTTTTGGCTGATACAGTTCAGCATTTGGTGTTTGTTCTCATTCCCACGTGATGATTGGTCTAATCTCCATTTGTATTATGGTTGTGAGGTGGGGAAGTTGTAAATAAACTAATTGGCTGTGTTCCCATGTTTTGTATAGGAAGGCGGCTGCAGTGTACCTGTTGCTGTTCACAGTGCCATTAATGAAAATCAGGTAATTCTGCTTTTGATGATGCGACTGGCATCTTTTTGCATTTTTGCTGCTTCAAATTTACATGTTAATTCTCGGAATTTTTCAATTGCAGCTCTACCTCACAGGGGCTGTGTACAGTCTCGATGGATCTGACAGCTTGAAAGATACTATGCAAATAAGTGTATCAACTCAAACCCAGGTACATCCACAATCCAGATGGGCAAGGGGCCAATGTTTATCAAAAATCTGATATCTCACCATTTATCTCATTGCAAGGAGCTTTGTGTAGGAAAACCTGCTGTGCTTCCCTGCGTACCAACAATAACTTTGCTTCAGAAGTACTTAACTAGATGTAAAGCTCCATTGTGGGAGGGGATCGACCTGAAGTCATTGGTAGACATTAAAGAAATGCAGACCTCCCTTTGACAACCAGGAATGTCCCATGGTTTCCCAGTGCCCACCATTTCAAGTCTAGAAGCTCCCCAGGTGGTTCGCACGTTGCCTAGTGTGTAACTGAGTGAGACAGTCGGCTGTCTTTGAGTTAACTGATCTCACCTGGGGCTGCATTAGGAGCAGTACAATGGGATGAGAAATCCTCCAGATGAGAATTTTGAAACTGGAGCCCTTTCTACTTGTCCCAGTGGCTGTTTCTCTGGGCAGGATGAGGTCCTTCTGGAAGGATGAGATTAGATGTCGTGTTGCACTTGACGTGTGGTATTTCAGCGAACTGAACATTGATGGAGGAAAGACCTGTAGTTAAAGGTACAATCACTGAGGCAGTGTTTGACCAGCGTGCATTCTGAAGGGCCCCTCATGTCCCACTGCACAGCTCAACAGCTGAATGGGGGGAAATCTGCAGTGGCACCATCAATGATGCATGTTTAACCAAAATGGAATTCATGATGATTACACTGAGGTAGATACCACCCGTCAACTAAGTGTTCCTTTGAAGGGTGGATTGATGACAGGAGGTGGGTAGAGAGTCTCACATCAGAAGCCCATTGACTGCCAGAGTTGGAGCACAGATAACCAGGCGTTTTGCCTCCTGTGTTAGTACCTCCCAGGTTAGGTATCGGATGGGTTAGTTCCCACACAACGTTCCATTAAGCATCATCGGATTATGTATAGTAAGGTTTAGACCTTTATTACTCTGAAAAGGTGCATTAAACCCATGTAAGGGACCCTCAAGTGTCCCAGTGACATATCTGTCTCATGCATTTATGTAACACCTCATCACATTCTCAGGATGCCTCCGATCATGCCCTGATGGCAGTGAAGCACACAGTGTTATTTTGTTGGTAAGCTTGGCTGCATTTGTACACAGCAGAGTCCCACAGAAAGCAGAGATGGATGAGCAGGTAATCTTTTTTAGGTGATGTTGGTTGAAAAAGGCATATTGGTCAGGACACTTGGATCATTCATCTAGAAAAATGTCAGAAGCTCAGTTTAATGTCTCATCATCAGCAATGTGGCACTGGAGTCCCAGCCTGGATTATAGACTCAATTCCTGGAGTGGGACTTGAACCTTTTAGTTCAGTAGGGAGAGTGTGTCACTGAGTCACAATGGCACTTAAACTAGGTTTGTCAATTCAATGTAACTGCAGTTTTACCCTGTGGACTCACTCCCATTCATCACTTTTTCTCAAATTTAATTCTAAAAACGTTGTAGAGAAATTCCAAGGCCTAAAACTTTGCAGAGTAAAATGACTGATGCCTGTCTTCCCCTCAGGATGAAGGCTGCAGCAATGATGACGTTCAGCATGTTGGGATCACAGCAAAGAGGATACCTCACCATTCCCAGGCAGCGGCTGAAAAATTAGGGACGCAATTGGCTAATCTACTGCTTAGCAAAGGTGCCAAGGAGATCCTGACTGTTGCTAGGCAGCTGAATGATACAAGATAATGCTCTGTTTTTATGCTGAAGATTGGTGAATATTATGTTGTTATTTAGATGTTTATAATGTTATAAATACACAATAACCAAAGGTAACAGGCAGTATCCCTATTGCATAGCTTATGCACCCAGTTTGCTTGGTAAAACATTCTCTATTTTATTATACTCTGACCTGCTTCAGACTGCCCTCTAAATATGGTGTGTTGTTCACTGACTAACCTTTATCAAACAGCTGATATCCCATGGCATTTGGAGACTGCTCCAGTACTTCTGTACTGATCTGGTGTAATATCTGCATCTTCATGTCTTCATGCAGAGTGCTGAGAGTTTTTCCCAAGATAGCAGCTCAGATCTAAAACAGCTTATCTGAAGGGTATACAACTTTGAAGTACTTATTTTCAATGATCTGTTAATGCAAACTGAAATCATGCTTTTAAAGAAAAACCTGTGATGTTTTATTTAATTTGTACTGAACCAGCGTTTTTTTCTGAGCCAGGAACTGTTTTGAATGAACAAGAGTGGGCAGTGCTATTGGAATCGAACTGTGTAACCAGATTCCCTCACTGCGCTACTCCCATAAATTCTGTTTCTTTCCTCTGTCCTAACCCACTGCGGACAGTGGCAACCCAATGGGATCAATATGAGCACTTTCTTTCCCCACCCCCTCAAACCCTTTGGCGGAGGGAGTACTTACTGAACTCCACTGGCCTGATATCGATGCCTTAATATAGTGCTGAGTGCTGGTTTTTGACCTTTGCAGCAACAGGTCCTTTAGTTGGAAACGTCACACAAGAGAAGCATTGATTTTCTTCTGTTCCTCTGCGATGTTCCAGTGTTCCCTGTAACACCCGTTCAACTGACCTACAGACTCTGCTTCCCTCACAAAGTGTTGTGCAATTGAGAAAGTTTGAGAGACCCTGAGATATGGCAATATAGAGTGTGGGAGACGAAGCAACTAATGTCTGCTTCTGTTCACACTAAATGACTAAGTGACTGAGAAATTCTCCAAAGAAATTAGACTCAAGTTTGACTTTTTTAAAAGATGAAGCCTTTTATTTTTGGTAGTAAATTTGCTAAATGTCCAACCCTGTAAATATATGTAAAGACTTATCATCTCAGCAAAAGCCATTTCTGAAGATCATTCGTTTCGTGGTATATATTAGCTATTTGGCTATGGATGGCATTGCAGCTGAGCTTGATTTTGTGTTCAAGCCCATGCACTTGAATTCCTGGTAGAGGTTACTGATGATGATCAGGAGCAGAAACCTTGGCTTATTTTCCCCTCCAGAGCCCCCACACCCTCCATAGCCCCACACCCTCCATAGTCAAGAATTCACAGAATCTCAGAATTTTAACAGCACAGAAGGAGGCCATTCGGCCCATTGTGTCTGCACTGGCTCTCCAAATGAGCATTATGTCCTAGTGCAATTGCCTTGCCTTTTCCCCGTACCCCTGCACATTGTTTCTATTCAAATAATCATCCAATGCCCTCTTGAATGCCTCGATTGAACCTGCCTCCACCACACTTCAAGGCAGTGCATTCCAGACCTGAACCACTCACTGTGTGAAAAAGTTTTTTCTCACGTCACATTTGCTTCTTTTGCAAATCATTTTAAATCTGTGCCCTCTCGTTCTTGATCCTTTTACGAGCGGGAACAGCTTCTCCCTATCTACAGTGAGGCTAATTAAAGTGTACTAATGTAGCCTGGCTAACATGCACAAGCCAAGTATAAAGACTGCAACCTTCTCCCTCATTACCAAACAGTATGATGTGTTGACCCACCGAGATTTTGGGGCACACTGGATCATGTGCCAGCTGTGGATCGGGGGTAGCGCTCTTGTCTGAGTTAGAAGGTTGTGGGTTCAAGACCCACTCCAGAGACTTGAGCACAAAATCTAGGCTGATGCTCCAGTGCAATTTTGAGGTCGTGCTGCACTGTTGGAGATACCACCTTTCAGATAAACCATGAAAGTGAGGCCTGTCTGTCCTCTCAGGTGGATGTAAAACATCCCATACAACTATTTGAAGAAAAGCAGGGGAGTTCTCCGTCTCTTGGCCGATATTTGTCCCTTAACCAACATCACTAAAATGGATAATGCAGCCTTTCTCACATTGCTGTTTGTGGGATCTGGTGCTGTACAAACTGACTAATGTGTTTCCGACATTACAGCAGTGATTACGCCCAATGTACATCTTCCTGAGGTTGTAAAAGGTGCTATATAAAGTATTTCTTTATTTCTTGTGACTGTACTATCCACGTACAGCAGAGATGCACACCAGACATTACTGTTAACAGATTCTACTGAATCTTCTGTTGGCCGGTCACAAGGGACGCTGTCTGAAAATGTGCAAGTCAAAATCAATTCCTTAACAATTCGTGTTTCTGAAGCTTGCTGGGTTATATAAATTATATTATTACAAATTAAGGAGGGGTAACATTTTTTAAGAGTAGATCAGCAGAAATCTCAGTAGTTGGGATGTGAGTTATTTTTGATGACACACTCAGGCTAGTTACAATAATGACATGGTTAGCACCATCTGGAGAATTATAGAACGTGACCCTCAAACAGAATCTCACAGTGCAGAAGAGGCGCTTCAGCCCATCGAGTCTGCACCGACACGTGAGAAACACCTGACCTACCTACCTAACCCCATTTACCAACACTTGGCCCATAGCCTTGAATGTTATGACGTGCCAAGTGCTCATCCAGGTACTTTTTAAAGGATGTGAGGCAACCCGCCTCCACCACCCTCCCAGGCAGCGCATTCCAGACCGTCACCACCCTCTGGGTAAAAAAGTTTTTCCTCACATCCCCCCCTAAACCTCCTGCCCCTCACCTTGAACTTGTATCCCCTTGTGACTGACTCTTCAACTAAGGGGAACTGCTGCTCCCTATCCACCCTGTCCATACCCCTCATAATCTTGTACATCTCGATCAGGTCGTCCCTCAGTCTTCTCTGCTCCAACGAAAACAACCCAACTCTATCCAACCTCTCTTCATAACTTAAATGTTTCATCCCAGGCAACATCCTGGTGAATCTCCTCTGCACCCCCTCCAGTGCAATCAGATCCTTCCTATAATGTGGCGACCAGAACTGCACACAGTACTCCAGCTGTGGCCTCACCAAGGTTCTATACAACTCCAGCATAACCTCCCTACTTTTGTAATCTATGCCTCGGCTGATAAAGGCAAGTGTCCCATATGCCTTTTTCACCACCCCACTAACGTGCCCCTCTGCCTTCAGAGATCTGCTCCCAACTCCTAAACTGCAGAAACCTCCTAACTTTTTGAAAATCTGGGTATTCGGTGTAATGAAAGTGGAATTTATGCTGGTGAGTCAGTGTGCCCTTATGAAGTGTCTTTCTGGAGTTCAAAAATAGAATGGTGTCTCTCCTGAGTAGTAACTGATTGTAAGTCAGAGAGATTTCAATCCCTGTATCTGTGCAGATACTGTTTACCAGTGGGATGTTGTATCTGTGCAGCGATCGCCTGTTTATCAGTGATGCTGTATCTGTGCAGCAATCGGCTGTTTACCAGTGATGCTGTATCAGTGCAGCAGTCGTCTGTTGAGCAGTGATGCTGTATCTGTGCAGCAATTGCCTGTTTACCAGTGATGCTGTATCTGTGCAGCAATCGGCTGTTTACCAGTGATGCTGTATCTGCAGCAGTTGCCTGTTTACCAGTGCAATGCTGCAGTTCAGTATCACAGTGGGCTGAGATTTTCTTTTTAAATACTTTAAGAAGTAAATCCCCAGGAGGCTTCTGAATAAAATGAAATGTTGTGCTGCTCATATAGACTAGTGTGAAAGTTTAAAAAACACAGCTTCTATTCCCCATTGTCTGTCCTGTGCTTTTTGTCCCTATCCCTCCACACAGGGTGGGTAAGGGTATTACAGTAGATTTTGACACCACAGTACTTGGAAGGTACAAGAGTGCTTGCTAAAGACAGGTCAAATAGAGGATTCTGTTTGACACCCACCAACCTGAGACTGGATAATAACCAGTTCAACTCTTCATTCCACTCAATGCTTTGTGATTTCTCTCCACTTTTTCATTGAAGTGTTCCTGGCTTTTTTTGCATTATTTGCTCCACCAGTTAATATCCTGTGGGGTAGAACTTGCAATGGACTTTGACCCAGTATAACAGCTGCAATGGACTTTGACCCAGTATAACAGCTGCGATGGACTTTGACCCAGTATAACAGCTGCGATGGACTTTGACCCAGTATAACAGCTGCGATGGACTTTGACCCAGTATAACAGCTGCGATGGACTTTGACCCAGTATAACAGCTGCGATGGACTTTGACCCAGTTTAACAGCTGCGATGGACTTTGACCCAATATAAAAGCTGAATCTGTGCTGCACAAAGACAGACCCACGAACCCGGATTTAAGCAAAGATAATATTCTACGCACAGTCAGGGAAAGGATTGATATTTACACAAATGTTACTGTTCATTTTATCCACCAATTGTCACACACTGGCAATGACCATGTACCATGTATAGGATCGCGTGTGAAATCCTAAATAAAATGGGCTTCTGGTCTTAAACACAATAACATAAAATTCTCTTGGAGCTGAGGCAGAAATACTAATACATAATCCTTCAGTCTCAGGGCCTGAATACCTCATCATCAACCAGAGCTCCTGAACATCATTATGAAATCAAGCTTATTTAATTAAGAGAAGGACCTTCTGATAAAAATCACAAAAATTCTGCTCATCAAGGACAGTCTTGCAGCAAGATAATGTTGAATGATGAGGATTCTTTACTGCTATGTCCTGCTATAATATAGACCACCTGATGCTCTGGGATAGCTGTTTGTGGAGTGTCAGTGTTTGCTATTATGCCTCTTGCCCCTTACAGTAACGTCAGAATAAACAGCACAAGTAACAAAGTGATTTTTGAAGTTCTGCTTCCTCTCTGTACCCTCTCTTTTAATGGCTTGTGATTTAAAAGGGGGCGAGGGGTAATTTCAAAACTAACCTGTTGAAACATTTCAGTAAAGCAGGTGATCCAACTATGGAATAGCCTCCCTATGGAGACAACAGCTGTATTCAAGTGCAAATGCCGAGATTTTAAAATTCTTATCTTCAAATCCCTCCAGGGCCTCGCTCTTTACTATCTCTGTAACCTTCCCCAAGTGTATAACCTACAAGATCTCTGCATTCCTCCAATTCTGGCCTCTTACGAATTCCTGATTTTAACCGCTCCACCATTGGCAGCCATGCCTTAACTGCCTTGGTCCCAAGTTCTGGAATTCACTCCCTAAACCTCCCCAGCTCTGCCCCTTGACCTTGAAGTAACACCTTAAGTCCTAAGTATTTGACCAAGTGTTTGGTCACCTGTCCTAACAATGCTGTATAAATATGTTTAAAATCTATTCTGAACCAGTGGCCTCCAGATATAGGTGATATTGGTGAGGCCACATTTACTACCCATCCCATTGTGACTGTGTGAATGAACAATCACGATGTAGATTATTTTTCCATCTTCTGTTCTGAGCTAATGTTCCATAAATGCCACAGTACTCAGTATGTAACCATTCAGGGAATGTCAGCCCATTATTTGACTGTGGAAGGGTGGTGTTATCAAGATCTTTTCCAGCATCCATACATCCACTTTCCAGTGAGGGTTAGCTTAGAGCACAGGGAAATTAAACTGATCCACGTACTACACAATCCCAGGTTGCGATATACACACACTGTGGATCAAACCAGAGATCAAAACTGGTATATTGTGCTCATATGATTCAGTCCCTATTAATGTATATTTAGAGATTGCAAGTAACACAATGAATACCTGTAGGTATGAGACATGGGAGATGGTAAAGCTTTTATTTTTATGCTGTTTAGGGGATGCACATGAAACTTCTAGGAGTCCTACTTGGGTATGAGCAGAACATTAACACCAGTCAGCTATCAACACAAAGCACAAGGGCAGAGCAGAGGATAATTTAGTCTCCTGGTAACAGAATGTGTGGTTCACAAGGAACCGCCAAAGAAACTATTGAGATAATTGAAAATGACTTTGAAAATCTATTTAAATCAGGTGACTCCCAGGTGGAGGACTGGGCATTTATTAAAAATGTTTATGTTGGATCATTTTTAGTTAGATTAATAAAACAGTGCCAAGTTGCCATCTTAAATAAATAAAAGAAAAAGGATTTCATTCCGCTGCACTGGTTTACAGAAGATTTTCCATGTGATTATGAAAATAAATGTTAGTGCAAACCTGAAACCTCAGGGCATTTTGGGCACCGTTTCCCAATTAGAAGCTCTATTCACGCCTTTCTCCCTGCACCCGCGGTACTCAAACTGTTAAAAGATCCAAGCTAGGCTGGCAATGTTCATATTACCATTTCCTGTCTTAAAGTGGCACATCCCCAAGAGTGTGTTCAGTGAGGGTGAGGCTCAGTTTGCAGGGTAACAGGTGTCGGTGCGATTCTCTTCTGGCTGTTTCCTTTTAGATAACTGGCGCCTTATCCACTTTCTGACGATGGTAATCAGAACAAGGCCAACGGTGATTGCCAGCACAGTGCCAATGATGGGGCCCACCAGGATCATGTGGTTGTCCTTCCCACTCTGGGCTGTGTCAGAAAAATGCCAACAGAAGACTCTTGAGTCACCAACACAGAAATCAGCATCAGGTAACCAGAAATAAAGAAAGCCCAGTTATTGGGTTAGAAAAGTCCACGCACTCCATCCAGTGGCTCAGATTAAAGATGCAGCTGGTCATCTACTGAAACTAGGAAGGTTCAACTTTTACTGTTCAAAGCTTATGTTAGTGAGCATTGTTGAAGGAACTAGTTTGGAGAGATGGAATAACACAAACAGCTGAATACTATGCTAATTGCTGTCAGCACAAAACAATTCAGATGGACTGCATAGTCCAGGCCCAGTGTTAAATTACATAAAATACAAAGAACATGTACGCTTTTTTTTTCCAAAGTAGAATATTATTTTCATTCAAATTGGAAGCTTTGATAGGTAATACCCAGGAAGTTCCCAAAGTCATGACCTCTACCAGGTGGAAAGTCGAGGGTAGCAGGATTACCAACACCGGGGGGGGGCACCACGCCCTGAGATGGAAACGTATCAGGCTTCTTCCATCATTGCTAGGTCAAAACCCTGGCAGCACTGTGGGTCTACAAACACTGGATGGACTACAGTTTAAGAAGGCAGCTCACCACCACCACGAGGCATTAGGGATGAGCAATAAATGCTGGCCTAGCCAGTGATACTGTCATTCCTTTTTCTATTCATTCTCGAGATGCAAGTGCTTGATCCCATCCAAGATTTGATTTGGGACAACGTGTTTGTTGATTGTGAATGTCTGGTCAAGGGCAGAGAATTGGGGGAGGAGAATGAGTGTGTAGGAGCAAGTATTAGAGTTCAGTGCAGAGTGTGTAGAATAGAATTTAAAAGGAAGAGAAGGAAGTTCAGAGGAGCAGTTACTTTGATGAAATAGAAACACAAGAAATGTTACAATGGAGAGTTTGAAGAGCAAAGCTGAGAGGATTCACCTTTGGGTAACAAAATGCTTCTTGAATCTTGTCCAAGAAATGATACAAATGTTTGAAACTCCCCAGAAATGGGAGCAAATGGAATCTCCATGCCAATGGGCCATTTAACTTAGTCTCGGTTCAGGATGGTTTGTGTGACAAATCTCCTGCTGCTTACCGTTCAGAGGTGTTGGCAATCCTGAAGCTGTGTACTCTGTGACAAAGAAAAATAAACATTTTATTGAGGAGAGATGGTACAAACAAGATGCAAAATCAAATCCATATGTTAAACCATATAACATTCATTTATGAATATTAGCCAGAAGTTAGGGTGGGTGCTAAAGCAGAACCTATTTTATAAAAAAAATATATATATACATATTTCTCTCTCCCATGTTCATACATTTTCTTTACTCTTTTATGGGATGTGGGCATCACTGGCAAGGTCAGCATTTGTTGCCCATCCCTAATTGCCCCTGAACTGAGTGTTTTGCTCGGCCGTTTCAGAGGGCAGTTAAAAGTCAACCACATTGCTGTGGGTCTGGAGTCACATGTAGGCCAGACCAGGTAAGGATAACAGATTTTCTTCCCTAAAGGGCATTAGTGAACCAGATGGGTTTTTACAACAATCGACAATGGTTTCATGGCCACCATTACTAAGACTAACTTTCAATTCCATATTTTGTCAATTAATTGAATATAAATTCCACCAGCAGGCGTGCTGGGATTTAAACCCTTGCCCCCAGAACATTAGCCTGGACCTCTGGATTACTAGTCCAGTGACATTACCACTACTACATGGTCGCCCCTAAATGGGATCCTATGGAACCCATTTCTGGGTTCCTTTTTTTTTGAACCATTTTTCCATCCTTTCCCACTTCCTTCTCCTGAGGTAGTTGCCTCCATGCTAGGATATTATTCCATGTTTGGCGTCTGCAAATTCAAGTTTGAGCCATGAAACTTAGTGGCCACAAGCTCTTAGACTGTGAAGGCATCGCAGCGAGTCTGACCCTGTTCCTCAGCTGATGTCCCCATCTTCCAGCAAGGGTCTCTAGAGTGGGATATCTAGTGAGTTTTCCAGTGTTTTGGCAACATGGAGGTTGGTGTAACCATTTTCTACGGTCACAGACCCACTCAGCAGCTATTAAACCTGTTCCCTGGCTGCTCTTTTAAACTCATAGTGCAGCAGATGGTCCATTAAGCCTCTAAGAGAGCAACAACCACATATCTCCGAAAGTGCTCCCAAAACAAGTCGCAATTTTGATGAATGCTATTCCATGGGGATTCTGTAACCAAATTCACTCATAATTCTTACCAAGAACACAGAGAGCTGCAGTTGAGGACTGAAGACAAGCTGAGCAATCCATATATTGTTAAAAATCTGTACTTTCTGTCCATGAATGCAAGAAATAGGAGCAGGAGTAGACCACATGGTGCATCGAGTCTGCTCGGCCATTCAATACAATCATGGCTGATCTTGGGCTTCAAATCCACATTCCCGCCTGTTCTCCATATCCTTTGATTTCCTGAGATACTCAATCTATCTTCCAGCCTTTATTATATTTCATAATGGAGCATCCACAACCCTCTGGGGTAGAAAATTCCAAAGATTCACAAACCTTTGAGTGAAGAAATTTTTCCTCATCTCAGTCCTAAATGACTGGCCCCTTATCCTGAGCCTGTGACCTCGTGTTTTAGATTCCCCGACCAGTGAAAACAATCTCCCAGCGTTCACCCTATCAAAACCCTTCAGAATTTTGTAGGTTTCAATAAGATCACCTCTCATTCTTCTAATGTCCAGAAAATACAGGCCCAGTTTCCTCAGCCTCTCATCATAGGACAACCCCTCATCACAGGGACCAATCTAGTGAACCTTCACTGTACTCCCTCCAAAGTAAGTATATCCTTTCTTAAATATGTAGACTAAAAACTACACCTAATTCTCTAGGTGTGTTAATGTCCTGTTGCCTCAATTTCTGGTCACGTTTTTCACCATTTCCCATTGTAAATTGCTATGTCAACATTTCCCATTAGCCAGGAACAGTTGCTGACAACACTGTGCAGGCGGAGTGCACATCCACAACTGTTCCTGCTGCCTTTTCGATCAGAGGCAAGAGTTAGTATTTCCAGTTTGTTTACATCAAGGGTCACCATGCAGTTGCAGGCTCTGGCCAGCTGGTGGTTCTGTGCAGCCAATCTTTGAAGTCTCTCTCCCAACTCCCCTTCAGGACTGGAGAGTATGAACATCCTAGGTGTTCGAATCCCACCCCGGCAGATGGTGAAATTGGAATCCATTAAAAATCTGGAATTAAAAATCTAATGAAACCATTGCTGATTGTTGTAAAAACCCATCTGATTCACTAATGTCCTTTAGGGAAGGAAATCTGCCATCCTTACCTGGTCTGGCCTACATGTGACTCCAGACCCACAGCAATCTGAAATGGCCCCACTCAGTTGTATCAAATCACTTCAAAGTCAATAAAAAGGAATGAACCCAGCATTAACCTAGGTACCGGAAAAGACAACAACAAACCCAACCCTGTCGACCCTACAAATTCCTCCTAACATCTAACATCTGCGGGCTTGTGCCAAAATTGAGAAACAACAGTAGTTGCAATGTAGTCATACTCTCAGAATCATACCTTACAGACTATGTCCCAGACACCACTATCACCATCCCTGGGCATGTCCTGTCCCACCAGCAGGACAGACCCAGCAGAGGTGGCAGCACAGTGGTATACAGTTGGGAGGGAGTTGCCCTGGGAGTCCTCAACATTGATTCCGACCCCCATGAAGTCTCATGGTACCAGGTCAAACATGGGCAAGGAAACCTCCTGCTGATTATCACGTACTGCTTGGAGGAAACACAAAGGGTGGCAAGAGCATAGAATATACTCTGGGAGGGGGCCTTCAATGTCCATCACCAAGAGCGGCTTGGTAGCACCATTACTGACCGAGCTGGCTGAGTCCTAAAGGACATAGCTGCTAGTGGCAGGTGATGAAGGAAGCAACATGAGGGAAAAATATACTTGACCTCAACCTCACCAACCTGCCTGCCACAGATGCATCTGTCCATGACAGTATCAGTAGGAGCACAGTCGTTGTGGAGAAAAAGTCCCTCCTTTACTTTGAGGATACCCTCCAGCGCATTGTGTGGCACTAAGCTGCTCATTATCACCCAGTTTGGGTTCCACCATGTCCACTCAGCTCCTGACCTCATTACAGCCTTGGTTCAAACATGGACAAAAGAGCTGAACTCCCGAGGTGAGGTGAGAGTGACTGTCCTTGACATCAAGGCAGCATTTGACCGAGTGTGGCATCAAGGAGCCCTAGCAAAACTGGAGTCAATGGGAATCGGGGAAAACTCTCCACTGGTTGGAGTCATACCTAGCACAAAGGAAGATGGTTGTGGTTGTTAGAGGTCAATCATCTCAGCTCCAGGACATCACTGCAGGAGTTCCTGCAGGAGGCCCAACCATCTTCAGCTGCCTCATCAATGACCTCCTGTAATGACTTGATGTACCGGTCAGGTTTCTACTTGAAACATAACTTTATTACAGAGAGTCTACAAGAACAATCATGTGACCCCTGATAGGCAGTAGACTATTACTTCAATCATTACATTTCCTCCCCCTTTAGTTTTGTTACATTTCAATCCACAACATATACATATATACCTGTCAGGTGATTAAAGATTAAATCTCTTAGGTGGTTTCCTTACTCGGTCAGAGCAGCTTAGCTCTACCACCTGAAGTTCTTCCACTGGATCAACATGATCAGGAACTGTAGCATCAGGTACATCTTTAGAAAGTGGCAGTTCAGAGTTAGGCAACTCTACAGAGACATTGGGTGTGTCTATTCTAGGTCGATCTGTCACCTCTGGGATTAATGGTTTGTCGTTAATCACAGGCGGAATAGTTGGTTGTTGGAATGTCTCTCTATTCCTCAGATGATTCACATGTTTTCGAACAATTTGGCCTTTCACTTCCACCTGGAAGGACAAGGGACAAGTTTCTGAGACGATTGTACCAAGAACCAAGGTCCACTTCTCCTACAGTGAATCTTTGCGCTTTGCTATGAATATCATGATTCATTTTTTGATTACTCTGATTCTTCTCTACCTTTCCCTCTAAGTTTGGAAACACCAGACTTAACCTTGGACTTAGGTGGCCTTTTATCAGATGGTGTTGAACCCGTAGTTGAAAGAGATGTCGTACGATAGCTGAAGAAAGTGGGAAAGTCGAGTTTCTAGAGTACTTTCGGATAACCTCTTTATTTCAGATTTGAAAGTTTGCACAGCTCTTTCAGCTAAACCATTTGATGAGGGATGATGTGGTGCTGTTTTAATATGTTTGACATATTAAACTCATGAATCTCTGATATTCTGGACTGGTAAAGACTGTACCATTATCCGAAACATTGACTTCCAGTAGGTCATGTCGACTAAAACATCGACGCAGCTTTTCAATAGTTTCACCTGATGTCGGTGATCTAACTTCATACACATTCACCCACTTTCAATACGCGTCAACGAGCAATAAAAACATGGTACCTAAAAATGGACCTACATAGTCCCTCTGTAGTCTAACCCAGGCCACTCCCACAGATGCAGTGGAGCTGAAACAGGCAACCTCTGTTGTTGCTGACACTGGAGACAGTGCTTGACCAAGCTTTCAGTGTCACTGCCAATGCCTGGCCACCAGACATAGCTTTGCACAAGCATCTTCATCTTTGATATGCCTGGATACGCACTGTGGAGCTCTGTCAAGAGCGGTTCTCTTCCTTACGAAGGGACGATGACTCTTGATTCCCACAAAATTCCATCTTGACAACTTAACTCTGTTTCTCAGGCATGGAATGGTCTCATCTTTTCAGACACTGGTGAATTCGACCATCCTTGCAATACCTGGTTTTAGACTTTTGACAAAATTGGATCATTGTTTGTCCAATTCCTTATTTGCTTCACACACACAGGTGAAGAGTCCAAGAAATTCAGCACAAGCACAACTTCCTGTGGCTCTGGAGCATGTCCAATGCTATCTGATAATGGGAGATGACTGAGTGTGTCCGCATTTGCAGTGTGTAAACCAGTACGGTGCATAAAGGTTTACTCGTACGCAGATAATATTAAAACCCAACATTGAATTCTTGCTGATGCTATTGGTGGATTGGCCTTATCCTCACTGAATAAACCTATTAGTGGTTTATGGTGAAATGTCGTCCATGGTGGAATTTCTTCATTCCTAATATCACTGATAAACCTTCCTTTTCTAGTTGGGAATAACCCTTCTTGGCTGCAGAGAGGTTTGGGATACATAGCCGATTGGCCTTTCTGAACTGATTTCTGTCTTTTTCTGTTTGCTGCAGAGTTTTGTCATCCTTCATTTTGATTTCACGTTTGGCCAAATTTCTCTCTGGTGGAATCTTAACTGAGTTCAGTTTGGTGGTTGAGTTAGCCATGGCTTCATTACCCACTCGCATCTTGGAAAGTTCTACGACTTTTCATTCTAACGTCTCTTTTGTTTCATTCAGCTGATTCTTCAGCTCTTCAGTCTCTCTCCTGTATCTCTTGGCTTCCTCCTGGAACATTGAACATTGGTGAGTCTTCTCCGCCAACTGTTTCTTCAGTTTGTTCAGAGTGGCACTAAATTCATTTTGTTTCTCTTTATGATTTTTCAGAGGAACCAACTCTGACCTGAGGAGTCCTTGCATCATGTGAATGTCCTTCAATTCTCTGAAATACCTTGTCATATTCTCTTAGCAGTTCAGGAACTCCTCCTGTTCTCACGTGAAATATTTCTGACCAGTTGAGCATGATCTTTTGTAACCAGTGTCAGCCCAAATGACTAGATCCTTCACCTGTCACTATGATCACTGGAAGCTGGGCTGTCTGTTGCCTATAGGGCACAGGTACTGTGGCGACGCCCTTTACATGTATCGACTCTCCAGTGTATGGCTTCAATTGACCTGTTGTTTGCTCCAGATTCAGTAGCTGGGTACCTTCATTTAGATATTTAAATGTGTGCTGTCTGACCGCTGTGGTTGAGACTCCCATATCTACCTCCATGATTAGTGGCTTGCCATTCACTCGAATGGTAATGGTACTGGTTCAGCTTTTACTGCTGTGACGCTATACAGGGAACAGATATCAGTATCGGCAGCTTCAGGTTCTGTTATATTATTAACTTCAATCATGTTGGTCCGCTGCCTTATGGGCTGTCTCGACTTCGCCCGGCAACGCTTTGTTACCTGAACTTTCTTGTGGAAGTAATGGCGTTCTGCTTCCTTGAATGTGTAGGTGTCCGGTACGTGGTTACCCCCACAGATATAACAAATTAACTTCGGAGTCGCTACTGAAATGCTTCTGCTAGGTCTTTTCATTTTTTGAACAGGAGAGACTGTCTCTTGCTTCGCTGCTGTGACTCTGGATTTCGATCCACACCCTGTGGCAGGTTCCCGCTCCACATGAAGAACGACACCACATTGCACACTCTGTAAAGCCTGCCAGTCTCTCACAGCATTGTCCCTGACTAGTGCTGTTTCCAGGGTGAGCTTCAAATCGATGTTGACTTCTGAATGGCGTCGTCGTGAATTTCACAAATGAAACAGTCCAGCAACGTGCCATTGAGTGTGTCTCCAAGGTCACAGTGCTCAGCCAACTGCTTCAGCTTCACTATATAGGTTGCGATGGACTCTCCCAGGGCCCTTACTCTGGAGTTAAACTTAAACCTCTGCAATATTACCGAAGGCTTTGGCTGAAAATGCATCTTCATAAGGTTCATTAATTCATTAAAGGACTTCGAATTGGGTACGTTCGGGGTGGTCAGGCTGTGGATGAGATTGTACGTCTTGCTACCACATACACTTAAAAGGATTCTGTTCTGCTTCTCCTCCACGGTATTCTCGTTCACCACAAAATAAAAACCAAGGTGCTCTGCATACTGGCTTCAGTCTTTCTTCGATGTGTCATAAGGGTTGATTCTGCCAAAGAGTGGCAAGACTGGTGAGTATACCTCTCCTTTTTTTAAAGATCTGATGTACTCTCATTCACAAGGTGAGGTGCAGAGTCAGAGTTATTTTACCCTCGTCGCCAAATGTAATGGTGACGTACCGGACAGGATCCTACTTGAAACAGATAATTTTATTACAGAAGGATATTTCAGAAGCTACATGCTTGAACCAAGTCCTCGACTAGAAAGTCCCACCCCGGATTACCCACACTTAGGGCTCATTCATCGGAGTTTACAAGAACAATCACATGACCCCTGATAGACAGTAGGAAACGCTATACCTTCAATCACTGCTCCTTCCTTCCTTCCATCATAAGGTCAGAAGTGGGGATGTTCGCTGATGATTGCACAATGTTCAGCACCATTCACGACTCCTCAGATACTGAAGTAGTCCATGTCCAAATACAGCAAGACCTGGAAAATATCCAGGCTTGGACTGACAAGTGGCAAGAAACATTCACGCCACACAAGTGCCAGGCAATGACCATCTCCAACAAGAGAGAATCTAACCATCTCCCATTGATGTTCAATGGCATTACCATCACTGAATCCCCCACTATCAACATCCTGCGGGTTACCATTGACCAGAAACTGAACTGGATTAGCCATATAAATACTGTGGCTACAACAGCAGGTCAGAGGCTGGGAATCTTGTGATGAATAACTCACCTCCTGACTCCCCAAAGCCTATCCTCCATCTACAAGGCACAAGTCAGGAGTGTGATGGAATACTCTCCACTTGCCTGGATGAGTGCAGCTCCCACAACACTCAAGAAGCTTGACACCATCCAGGACAAAGCAGCCCACTTGATTGGCACCCCATCCACAAACATTCACTCCCTCCGCCACCGACGCACAATAGCAGCAGTGTGTACCATCTACAAGATGTGCTGCAGGAATTCACCAAGGCTCCTTAGACAGCACCTTCCAAACCCATGACCACTAGTACCTAGAAGGACAAGGGCAGCAGATAGATGGGAACACCACCACCTGGAAGTTCCTCTCCTAGTCACTCACCATCCTGACTTGGAAACATATCACCATTCCTTCACTATCGCTGGGTCAAAATCCTGGAACTCCCTCCCTAACAGCACTGTGGGTGTACCTACACCACATGGACTGCAGCGGTTCAAGAAGGCAGCTCACCACCACCTTCTCAAGAGCAATAAATGCTGGCCTAGCCAGCGATGCCCACATCCCATGAATAAATTTTTAAAAATACATGGAAATCTATTTTATGTCAGTATATGTGGATGTATATCAGTAGATCTAGACCTTTCATTCCCACTGCTGACACCTGTTTGTTTACTTATGTCATCTCATGAATAGTTTGTTCAGATTTTTGCTACAATCCCACCCCCAAATTTTGCTGCTCCAGGCGACTGCCTATTTGTTAAATGGTTGCACTGGCCCTGCACACCTTTTATATATTTACATTCTAAACAACTCATATTCATCTTCCTCTCGCAATTTTATAGGAATAGCTGTAACTAAATGTAGCAGGGACCCAGTATATGCCTATAAATCCCCAGTCCAATCGAATGCAACCCACAGAGATGGAGTCAACACAGACCTCTCACACTCTTTCCTTACTCAAGTACTCAAGTGCAGATGGAGGGAGCTGTACACGGAGACTGCCCGACTCTGTATGCACATCCCAATACCACTGCTTTCAGTTCAGGACCTCATCATTGTAAGATTATCCAAACCTCTGCTGCTCTTGTCCTCTCTTGCACTAAGTCCCTGTGCTTGTTGGCCTACACTGGCTCCCAGTCCGGCAACACCTCTAATTTCAAATTCTCTCACTAGTTTTCAGATTCCCTCCATGGTCTTATCCCTTATCCCTGTAATCCCCTCCAACCCTACAATCCTCTGAGATTGCTGCATTCCTCTAATTCTGGGCTCTTGTTGCATCCTGATTTTAATTGCTCCACCGTTGGTGACCATGTCTTTAGATACCTGAACTGTAAGCTTTGGAATTCTCTCTCTAAACCTGTCCGTGTCTCTACCCCACTTTCCTCCTTTTAAGACACTCCTTATGAAAAACCTCTTTAATTTCTCATATGATTTGGTGTCGAATTTTGTTTGATTCCTGTGAATAACCTTGAGATGTTTTACTGTGTTAAAGGTGCTATATAAATGCAAGTTATTGTTATTGATATCTATGGCCGAGTGGAATGCTCTGCTCCCCCCACCGGGCACCATTGATGATCGCAGACTAGTTGGTCAATTACCTCCAATGTCCTGGACAACTTTAGTGTTGAGTTACCACTCTGTCCCAGATGGTCACCAGGCTCAAGACTCGAGTTCCCTTCATCTCCGACCCCGAAGAAGGATGGAAGGAAAGAGCTGAAAACTAAAACAGGCAAGGGCACCTACCACTCAGCCTCACTTTCTCATTAAAGAGATTGAAAAGAATTCAACCCAAATGGAGAAGAACCTTCCCCAGACCCTCCTCACATTCCCAAGGGGACCTCTTGTTGTGTCAATGAAGGAGAAACATCAGTGGAGGTTGTAAAGATGTTGGTGAATGGGAACAGAATTACCTGGAAAAACTCAGCAGGTCTGGCAGCATTGGCGGAGAAGAAAAGAGTTGACGTTTCAGGTCCACACGACTCTTCAACAGAACTGAAGCATAGTTAGAAGAGGGGTGAAATATAAGCTGGTTTAAGGTGGGGGGCTAGAGAAGTTGAGGGTGGGGTGGTTGTGGGGACAAGCAAGCAGTGATAGGAGCAGATAAAAGATGCCACAGACAAAAGGATCAAAGAGGTGTTGAAGGTGGTGATATTATCTAAGAAAAGTGCTAATTAAGAATGGATGGCAGGACACTCAAGGTACAGCTCTAGTGGGGGTGGGGTGGAAAGACGAACAAAGTAGATTTAAAAATAATGGAAATAGGTGGAATTACCTATTTCCATTATTTTTAAATCTACAACTAATACCTTATCAATCTTTCCACCCCACCCCCACTAGAGCTGTACCTTGAGTGTCCTGCCATCCATTCTTAATTAGCACATTCTCTTAGATAATATCACCACCTTCAACACCTCTTTGATCCTTTTGTCTGTGACATCTTTTGATTATCTGCTCCTATCACTGCTTGCTTGTCCCCACAACCACCCCACCCTCAACTTCTCTCCCCCCCCACCTTAAACCAGCTTATATTTCACCCCTCTTCTAACTATGCTTCAGTCCTGTTGAAGGGTCATGTGGACTCGAAACGTCAGCTCTTTTCTTCTCCACCGATGCTGCCAGACCTGCTGAGTTTTTCCAGGTAATTCTGTTTTTGTTTTGGATTTCCAGCATCCGCAGTAGGTTTTTGTTTTTATGTTGGTGAATGGGGCCAGATTCACTCTCCTTTAGGAGGAATTGTATTTTCCAAAGGATAGAAACAGAAACCAAAATGATGAAGTTGTGACCCAGTGTTTGCTCACCTGCTTCACTGGTGTAAATGGGTCCAGATGAAACTGTGAAGGTTTCTGTTGTTACTCTCTCAGGGGGGAAATCTTCTTGTCTTTGCCCCTTCCTCCCATCTCCGAAGCAGCCCTGTGTTGTTTATAAGAGAGACTCAGGCCTGAAGAATCATTCAGCACAGAAGGAGGCCATTCAGCCCACCATGCCTATGTTCACTCTTTGAAAGATCTATCCAATTAATTCCACTCCCCCAGCTCTTTCCCCATCACTTTGTATTTACTGGCTAGGCCAGCATTTATTGCCCTTGTTCAGAGGACATTTAGGAGTCAACCACACTTCCTTCTCTAAAGGGGTTTTTAACAACAATCAGCAATTGTTTAATTGGCAACTTTTAATTCCAGATTTTTTTTATTGAATTCAAATTTTAGCATCTGCTGTGGTGGGATTTGAACCCCAGTACCACAGAGAATTACCCTGGGTCTCTGGATTATTAGTCAGTGACAATACCACTATGCCACCACCTCCCACTAAATGTTCCCTTTTCAAGTACTTCTCCAGCTCCCTTTTGAAAGAAACTATTGAATCTGCTTCCACTGCACCGTTTAGATCACAACTCTGTGTATAAAATGCAAAAATTCTCATCTCCCCCTCTGGTTCTTTTGCCAAATCTCTTCAATCTGTGTCCCTCTGGTTACCAACCCTCCCATCACACAGACAGACACTAGTTACTCACACAGTCTGGCATCTGTACCACAAACACTTGCAGGATGGCAGAGAGTCAGGAAGGATACAGAGTGATTGGAAAACCCTGTACAACTGTACGGGGCTTTGGTGAGATCGCATCTGGAATACTATGTGCAGTTTTGGTTTCCATATTTAAGGAAGGATATACTTACATTAGAAGCAGCACAGGGAAGGGATGAGAGGTCCCTATGATGAGAGGCTGGGCAAATTGGGTTTATATTCTTTGGAAGTTAGAAGAGTGAGAGATGATCTCATTCAAGATTCTGAAGGGGATTGACAGAATAGAAACAGATATTGTTCCCTTGCCTGGGGAATCTAGAACGCGGGGACACAGTCTCAGGATAAGGGGCCGATCATTGACGACTGAGGTGAGGAGAAATTTCTTCACTCAAAGGGTTGTGAATCTTTGGAATTCTCTATCCCAGAGGGTTGTGGATGCTCCATCATTGAATATATTTAAAGCTGGGATAGACAGATTCTTGGTCTCTCAGGGAATCAAGGGATATGGGGAGTGGGCTGGAAAGTGGAGTTGAAGCCCAAGATCAGCCATGATGGAACAGGCTCAATGGGCCGAATGGTCTATGCCTGCTCCTAATTCGTGCATTTATTCTGTGGCACATCCATGAGCTGGTGATTCACCAAAATCCCAATCCTTGGGGAAAATCCTGCTCACAGGTGCTTTCTGAAGGAGTATTAAGGTGGTTCCTCTATGATGTTCAATACTTGGTCTTGGCCTGGTCCTGAGAGATAGAGAGAGAGAGAGATCTCCCCAACTTTTCAAACAGGGAATCTTCAGACAGGGGACAGGAAATAAGGTGGTAAGTGATGATGGGGCAGGAGGCCAGGGATTAGAGACATTTCCAGCTCTAGATAGTGCACAAAGTCTGGTGATCGAGGAGCTCCACTCCGGCCCATCTGTACACATGAATGGATGGACATTCACCTTTAGCAATGTGTGACAGGTTTTAGATTCGCACAGTCTGGTGATGCAGTGCATGTAGATTGTGGAGAGTTCCCTGTCACTGTGCTCAGTAAAGCGGAATGCATCAAAAACAAAGCGCGATTTCTGGCTGATTCCGTTTGTGATGATATTTGTGTGAGGAGTGATGTTGCACCTGAATTAACGATGGAGAATGGGCGTTAGCAACTAAACAACCAATCAGCAACATCCAGCTCTTCAATAGAATTTAAAAATAGAAGTTTATCCCCTGTAAGTTAGGATGTGAGATACGGACCCAATGAAGAAGCTGTATCCAGTATCCAGTGCAGACATGTTGAACGGTGATTGTGTGGCAAAACAGTGATCCAATAGGACATTAAAACTGAAAAACAAACACATGATCTATTAGCCACACTGCCTCACTCACCTGAATTTACCTCCCTCCTCCCACACAGCCTCTCCACTCCTGAAGGCGCTGAGTTCTTGCTGGGAATGAATCTTAGAAGCTCTTTACCCAAGCGGCAATTTATCATGTGCCCGTCCGGACTGAGTGTCTGTTGGGGGATAGGAGTCACCAGAGCTGAACCTCTCCAATATGTCTCAGGGTCACCAAATTACATCAGCTTGTTTGGACAGTTATAGTTCCTGTGCTGACATCAGCTATTGGAAGAAACTGAGATTGAAAGGTGCGCTGTTTGCAAGTCTCTAAAACAATCACAGTAATCAGAGAAAGAAACTCTTTCTTCTGGTGGGAGAGAGAAGAATGAGACGACATAATCTTAAAATTAGAGTCAGGCCGTTAAAGAGCCAAATCAGGAAGCGGTTTTTCACAAGGGATTGTGGAAATTTAGAATCCCAACTCCCAAAAAGCTGTGGACACTGGGAGGCAATTGAATCTTTCAGGTCGGAGGTGGGATAGATTTTTGTGGGAAAAGGGAAATGGAGAAAATGTGGAAAATAGAGTCGAGTTGCAGATCAGCTGTGATCTAATTGAATGTGGGACAGGCTGGAGAAGCTGAATGGCCTCTTCCTGTTCCTGTGCACACTTACTTTGCCGTTAGATTTCCAACGCTGACTTCAACATAAACCTTGTATCTGAGCGGGAGCCCTGATCCAGGGATAATCAGTGGCAAAGTGAAGCTCTCATCCTGTCCAGAATGAAACAAATGGAAATTATAAAGAAATTATAAAACCCTTGGTAGCAAACCCTGACCCTGGGAATGAGGTTGGGTGGGTTCAGGTTGTGTGAGCCGGGAGGGAATTGGGGAGGATTGTGGGGGGAGCGGCTTGGTCTTGGGGGAGGTGCTGAAACAGACCTGGAGATAAAGGTGAGAAATCTCACGGCTTCTATCCCCATGTTCTCAATGCCAACTTCACCCAAGATCTTCAATCAACCATGGATTTGAGGGGCAGGGTGTGAGAGTCACTCTGTGAGGGGGTGGTTGAGGCCCCTCAGACCTCCAATGATTAGATAGTTGTGTCTTTAATAAGAACTTACATTGTACAGCTGCAGAGTGAGGGAGCTGCTGAAGCTGCCATCACTCGCGGCCACTGCAATCGAAATCGAAGAGCTGAATAAACCAAAAAGAAAGAAACCATGAGCTGGGCAAAGTGCTTCGTGAAATCCAGTTACAAACACTTCAGTTCATGAAACACTTAGCACTGTAATCGCTGATCTGTTTACACTTTGACATGAGCACACTGTGACCTGGTTCTGCAGGGCAAGCAGTGTTTATGAGAACTCCGACAGGCGGTATGGTGACAATAGCTGATCTCGGAGAGCGTCCCGATTAACCCTGGCCCTCATATCCAGCACAAACTTTCCCCCCCTCACCGGATAATGAACAGGAAGCTGAATTATTCCCCAATCTGTGTGATTGTGAATCACCCCAAAGCAACGAACCTCACCACCCTGCACAGAAACGACCAGATAATCTCTACAATGTTGGTTCCGGGGTAAGAATTGGCCAGGACACCAAGGAGAACTCCCCTGTTCTTCTTCCAATAGTGGCTGTGGGCTCATTTCCATCCATTTGAGAGGCCTGGGAGATTCACTTTGGTAACACAGAACCTGAGTATTGCTGAAAGAAGAGACAACTTTGTCGAAGTTTTTGTCTTGCACTCATCAGGACAATTCACGAGAATACCAAATGGAAAGGGAACAACAATTGATACTGTATGAGAAGAGAGTGCTGATTGGTTGACAAGTGAATGCTGATTGGTAAAGGCATTGACATGGAAAATGCACTGGTTAATGGTGACTTGACAGTTAACTGCCAAGCATTGTTTGAAATTTAAACCAGGCAGCTTGACTCTGATTGGTCAAGGCATTGCCCTAAGAAATGAACCAGCGAATGGCTGTCACTTGTTTTGTTTAGCTGAAACAGGAGCAATGTGTGTACATGTTCTTTCTGTCTGCAAAGAACAGGGCCTGTGTATTAATATATGTAGTTTCCAGTACATGCAAATGTGGCAAATGCACCACACTGTGAACATGAGGACTGCCTTGAAGTCCAGACCGTACCCAACCAGCCCGAGCTTGCCAAACTCAAAACACAGTGTCCAACATTAGATGTGTTTCCGCGATTGGACAACATTTGCTAAATATTCCTCACTGTGCTAAAAATTACACTGAGAACCAATTTAAGATTGTCAGTCAGCCTCACAGTGTGGTACATTTGCGTGTACTGGAAGCTACATATATTAATACACAGGCCCTGTTCTTTGTAGACAGAAAGAACATGTACACACATTGCGCCTGTTTCAGCTAAACAAAACAAGTGACAGCCATTCACTGGTTCATTCCTCAGGGCAATGCCTTGACCAATCAGCAATACTCTTTCATTGTTGTTTGTGGGATCTTGCTGTGCACAAATTTCTGCTGAGTTTTTAATGTCACTTCAAAAAGTATTTCACTGCTGTAAAGCACTTTGGAACCTAATAACATTGTGAAAGCTGCTTTAGCAATGCAAACTCTTTCCTTATAACCCTGAGTAATTGCCCGGGCTCTTCCTGTTCACTGAGAAACTGCCAGGAGGCCAATTCATCAAACAATTAAATTACATTGTCGAAGAGTCATTCGGCTCGAAACGTTAACTCTGTTTCTCTCTCCACAGATGCTGTCAGACTTGCTGAGTTTTCCCAGCATTTTCTGTTTTTATTTCAGCAGACTTACATTTTGAGCTTTGTGTTGTTGAGGATATATTCGAGTGGGTACTTGCAGGAGAATTTGAAGATGTCTGGGCTGTAACTGATCACTGACACACCATTGTTTGGGGAATCAATGGAACCAGATATGACAACAGATTGGAGATTGGAAAATTGGCCCAAGGTTCCAGTTCCAGGCCCTTCATCAAGAATCTGAAACAGAGGAAGAAATGACTAAACATCAACAATTAAGAACATAAGGAATGGCAGCAGGAGGAGGTCACTCAGCCCCTCCAGCCTACCCTGCCATTCAATAAGATCACAGCTGATCTGACTGTGGCATCAACTCCACATTCCCACAGCATCCCCACATCCCATAATTCCCTCAGACTCCAAAAATCTATCAATCTCTGTCTTGAATACACTCAACAACTGAGCATTCAGAACCGTCTGGAGTAGAGAATTCCAAAGATTCACAACCTCTGAGTGGAGACAATTCTCAGACCACAAGTTCTAGACTCTGTAGCCAGGAGGAAACAGCCTCTCAGCATCAACACTGTCAAGTCCTTGAAAAACGCCATATGTTTCAATGAGATCATCTCTCATTCGCTTCTTCTGCTGGGCGAGGTTCCTAATTACTGAGGGCCCCTGGCTCATTGGTCCTCACCTGAGCCCAAAACAAATGATAACCTCACAGATTTCTGTTGTCCAGTGTCAAAGGGAATTTTTTTTTTTAATTCATTCACGGGATATTGGCATCGCTGGCAGGGCCAGCATTTATTGCCCACTCCTAATTGCCCTTGAGAAGGTGGCGGTGAGCTGCCTTCTTGAACCGCTGCAGTCCATGTGGTGTAGGTACACCCACAGTGCTGTTAGGGAGGGAGCTCCAGGATTTTGGCCCAGCGACAGTGAAGGAACGGCGATATATTTCCCAGTCAGGATGGTGAGTGACTTGGAGGGGAACTTCCAGGTGGCGGCATTCCCATCTATCTGCTGCCCTTGTCCTTCTAGGTGTTCGAGGTCATGGATTTGGAAGGTGCTGTCTAAGAAGCCTTGGTGAATTCCTGCAGTGCATCTGCTGTCACTGTGCATCGGTGATGGAGGGAGTGAGTGTTTGTGGATGGGGTGCCAATCAAGCGGGGCTGCTTTGTCCTGGATGGTGTGAAGCTTCTTGAGTGTTGTGGGAGCTGCACTCATCCAGGTAATTGGAGAGTATTCCATCACACTCCTGACTTGTGCATTGTAGATGGTGGACAGTCTTTGGGGAGACAGGAGTTGAGTTACTTGCTGCAGAATTCCCAGCCTCTGACCTGCTCTTGTAGCCACAGTTTTTATATGGCTAGTCTAGTTCAGTTTCTGATCAATGGTAACCCCACTGATGCTGATGATGGGGGATGCAGTGATGGTAATGCCATTGAATGTCAAGGAGAAATGGTTGAATTCTGTCTTCTTGGAGATGGTCACTGCCTGGCACGTGTGGCACGAATACTCCTGACTTATGCCTCGACTTAACCCTCTTCCTCCCTCTCTCTGAAACCCGTCCCCAATATGAACCACTTCCAGGTTCAAACCCACTTCATAAAAAGCAAACGCTAGGAAACACTTACTTGGAAATCATTAGAACAGCTGCTGAGGCCAGTGTCATTGATAATGAACGAATTTCGAATTAAGGGAGGACTAAGTGAACTGTCCACTTTGCCTGTACAATGTGGGTCATCATGTTGGCCATTCAGAGCTAAGGTCAAAGGATCAAAGCCGGCAAAGTGCAGAGGGCAAATGTTAATGGATAAATCGATGACCTGAACTCCACAGTTAATAGAAATGTCTTCATTTTCTGTATTGGGAAAGAACCAAGACAAAACAGAAATTAAATCATGAAGTATTACTGCAAATTCTCAATACAGAATAGAAACATAGATAATAGCCAGAAACATATCTCACAGATATACACCACACCGCTCACCTCACAGTGACACGGATATACCCCACGCCCCTCACTGTAACACTCTGATATACTCCACACCCCTCACTGTAACACTCTGATATACACCACACCCCTCACTGTAACACTCTGATATACCCCACACCCCTCACTGTAACACTCTGGTATACCAAACACCCCTTACCGTAACACTCTGATGTACCCACAACCCTCACTGCAACACTCCGATATACCCCACACCCCTCACTGTGACACTCTGATATACCCCACACCCCTCACTGTAACACTCTGATATATCCCACACCCCTCACTGTAACACTCTGATATACCCCACACCCCTCACTGTAACACTCTGATATATCCCACACCCCTCACTGTAACACTCTGATATACCCCACACCCCTCACTGTAACACTCTGATATATCCCACACCCCTCACTGTAACACTCTGATATATCCCACACCCCTCACCGTAACACTCTGATGTACCCACACCCCTCACTGTAACAGTCTGATATATCCCACACCCCTCACTGTAACACTCTGATATATCCCACACCCCTCACTGTAACACTCTGATATACCCCACACCCCTCACTGTAACACTCTGATATATCCCACATCCCTCACTGTAACACTCTGATGTACACCACACCCTCACTGTAACACTCTAATATATCCCACACCCCTCACTGTAACACTCTGGTATACCAAACACCCCTCACAGTAACACTCTGATGTACCCACAACCCTCACTGTAACACTCCGATATATCCCACGGACCTCACTGTAACAATCTGATATACCCCACACCCCTCACTGTAACACCCACACCCCTCACTGTAACACTCTGATATATCCCACACCCCTCACTGTAACACTCTGGTATACCAAACACCCCTTACCGTAACACTCTGATGTACCCACAACCCTCACTGTAACACTCCGATATACCCCACACCCCTCACTGTAACACTCTGATATACCCCACACCCCTCGCTGTAACACTCTGATATATCCCACACCCCTCACTGTAACACTCTGATATACCCCACACCCCTCACTGTATCACTCTGATATATCCCACACCCCTCACTGTAACACTCTGATATACCCCACACCCCTCACTGTAACACTCTGATGTACCCACAACCCTCACTGTAACACTCTGATATATCCCACACCCCTCACTGTAACACTCTGGTATACCAAACACCCCTCACCGTAACACTCTGATGTACCCACAACCCTCACTGTAACACTCCGATATACCCCACACCCCTCACTGTAACAGTCTGATATATCCCACACCCCTCACAGTAACATTCTGATATATCCCACACCCCTCACTGTAACACTCTGATATACCCCACACCCCTCACTGTAACACTCTGATATATCCCACACCCCTCACTGTAACACTCTGATATACCCCATATCCCTCACTGTAACACTCTGATATACCTCATTGTAACACTCTGATATACCCCAGGCCCCTCACTGTAACACCCACACCCCTCACTGTAACACTCTGATATACCCCACACCCCTCACTGTAACACTCTGATATACCCCATATCCCTCACTGTAACACTCTGATATACCTCATTGTAACACTCTGATATACCCCAGGCCCCTCACTGTAACACTCTGATATACCCCGCACCCCTCATTGTAACACTCTGATATACCAAACTCCCCTCACTGTAACACTCTGATATATCCCACACCCCTCACTGTAACACTCTGATATATCCCACACCCCTCACTGTAACACTCTGATATACCAAACTCCCCTCACTGTAACACTCTGATATACCCCACACCCCGCACTGTAACACTCTGATATACCCCACACACCTCACTGTAACACTCTGATATACTCCACACCCCTCACTATAACACTCTGATATATCCCACACCCCTTACTGTAACACTCTGATATACCCCACACCCCTCACTGTAACACTCTGATATTCCCCACACCCCTCACTGTAACACTCTGATATATCCCACACCCCTTACTGTAACACTCTGATATACCCCACACCCCTCACTGTAATACTTTGATATATCACACACCCCTCACTGTAACACCCTGATATATCCCACACCCCTCACTGTAACACTCTGATATACTCCACACCCCTCACTGTAACACTCTGATATACCCCACACCCCTCACTGTAACACTCTGATAAACCCCACAGCCCTCACTGTAACACACTGATATAGCCCACACCCCTCACTGTAACACTTGGATATATCCCACACCCCTCACTGTAACACTTGGATATATCCCACACCCCTCACTGTAACACTCTGATATACCCCACACCCCTCACTGTAACACTCCGATATACCCCACCCCTCACTGTAACACTTGGATATATCCCACACCCCCCACTGTAACACTTGGATATATCCCACACCCCTCATCGTAACACTCTGATATACCCCACACCCCTCACTGTAACACTTGGATATATCCCACACCCCTCACTGTAACACTTGGATATATCCCACACCCCTCACTGTAACACTTGGATATATCCCACACCCCTCACTGTAACACTCTGATATACCCCACACCCCTCACTGTAACACTTGGATATATCCCACACCCCTCACTGTAACACTCTGATATACCCCACACCCCACATTGTAACACTCTGATATACCCCACACCCCTCACTGTAACACTCTGATATACCCCACACCCCTCACTGTAACACTCTGATATATCCCACACCCCTCACTGTAACACTCTGATATACCCCACACCCCTCACTGTAACACTCTGATATATACCACACCCCTCACTGTAACACTTGGATATATCCCACACCCCTCATTGTAACAGTCTGATATACCCCACACCCCTCACTGTAACACTTGGATATATCCCACATCCCTCACTGTAACACTTGGATACATCCCACACCCCTCACAGTAACACTCTGATATACCCCTAACCCCTCACTGTAACACTTTGATATATCCCACACCCCTCACAGTAACACTTGGATATATCCCACACCCCTCACTGTAACACCCTGATATATCCCACACCCCTCACTGTAACACTCTGATATATCCCACACCCCTCACTGTAACACTCTGATATACCCCACACCCCTCACTGTAACACTCTGATATATCCAACACCCCTCACTGTAACACTCTGATATATCCCACACCCCTCACTGTAACACTCTGATATACCCCACACCCCTCACTGTAACACTCTGATATACCCCACACCCCTCACTGTAACACTTGGATATATCCCACACCCCTCACTGTAACACTCTGATATACCCCACACCCCTCACTGTAACACTCTGATATACCCCGCACCCCTCACTGAAACACTCTGATATATCCCACACCCCTCACTGTAACACCCTGATATACCCCACACCCCTCACTGTAACACTCTGATATACCCCACACCCCTCACTGTAACACTCTGATATACCCCACACCCCTCACTGTAACACTGATATACCCCACACCCCTCACTGTAACACTTGGATATATCCCACACCCCTCACTGTAACACTCTGATATACCCCACACCCCTCACTGTAACACTCTGATATACCCCACACCCCTCACTGTAACACTCTGATATACCCTACACCCCTCACTGTAACACTCTGATATACCCCACACCCCTCACTGTAACACTCTGATATACCCTACACCCCTCACTGTAACACTTGGATATACCCACACCCCTCGCTGTAACACCCTGATATATCCCACACCCCTCACTGTAACACTCTGATATACCCCACACCCCTCACTGTAACACTCTGATATACTCCACACCCCTCACTGTAACACTCTGATATATCCCACACCCCTCACTGTAACACTTGGATATACCCCACACCCCTCGCTGTAACACCCTGATATATCCCACACCCCTCACTGTAACACTCTGATATATCCCACACCCCTCACTGTAACACTTGGATATATCCCACACCCCTCACTGTAACACTTGGATATATCCCACACCCCTCACTGTAACACTCTGATATACCCCACACCCCTCACTGTAACACTCTGATATACCCCACACCCCTCACTGTAACACTCTGATATATCCCACACCCCCCACTGTAACACTTGGATATATCCCACACCCTTCATTGTGACAGTCTGATATACCCCACACCCCTCACTGTAACACTTGGATATATCCCACACCCCTCACTGTACACTTGGATATATCCCACACCCCTCACTGTAACACTTGGATATATCCCACACCCCTCACTGTAACACTTGGATATATCCCACACCCCTCACTGTAACACTCTGATATACCCCACACCCCTCACTGTAACACTCTGATATATCCCACACCCCTCACTGTAACACTCTGATATATCCCACACCCCTCACTGTAACACTCTGATATACCCCACACCCCACACTGTAACACTCTGATATACCCCACACCCCTCACTGTAACACTCTGATATACCCCACATCCCTCACTGTAACACTTGGATATATCCCACACCCCTCACTGTAACACTCAGATATACCCCACACCCCTCACTGTAACACTCTGTTAAACCCCACACCCCTCACTGTAACACACTGATATACCCCACACCCCTCACTGTAACACTTGGATATATCCCACACCCCTCACTGTAACACTTGGATATATCCCACACCCCTCACTGTAACACTCTGATATACCCCACACCCCTCACTGTAACACTCCGATATACCCCACCCCTCACTGTAACACTTGGATATATCCCACACCCCCCACTGTAACACTTGGATATATCCCACACCCCTCATCGTAACACTCTGATATACCCCACACCCCTCACTGTAACACTTGGATATATCCCACACCCCTCACTGTAACACTTGGATATATCCCACACCCCTCACTGTAACACTTGGATATATCCCTCACCCCTCACTGTAACACTCTGATATACCCCACACCCCTCACTGTAACACTTGGATATATCCCACACCCCTCACTGTAACACTCTGATATACCCCACACCCCACACTGTAACACTCTGATATACCCCACACCCCTCACTGTAACACTCTGATATACCCCACACCCCTCACTGTAACACTCTGATATATCCCACACCCCTCACTGTAACACTCTGATATACCCCACACCCCTCACTGTAACACTCTGATATACCCCACACCCCTCACTGTAACACTCTGATATACCCCACACCCCTCACTGTAACACTCTGATATACCCTACACCCCTCACTGTAACACTCTGATATACCCAACACCCCTCACTGTAACACTCTGATATACCCTACACCCCTCACTGTAACACTTGGATATACCCACACCCCTCGCTGTAACACCCTGATATATCCCACACCCCTCACTGTAACACTCTGATATACCCCACACCCCTCACTGTAACACTCTGATATACTCCACACCCCTCACTGTAACACTCTGATATATCCCACACCCCTCACTGTAACACTTGGATATACCCCACACCCCTCGCTGTAACACCCTGATATATCCCACACCCCTCGCTGTAACACTCTGATATATCCCACACCCCTCACTGTAACACTCTGATATATCCCACACCCCTCACTGTAACACTCTGATATACCCCACACCCCTCACTGTAACACTCTGATATACCCCACACCCCTCACTGTAACACTCTGATATATCCAACACCCCTCACTGTAACACTCTGATATATCCCACACCCCTCACTGTAACACTCTGATATACCCCACACCCCTCACTGTAACACTCTGATATACCCCACACCCCTCACTGTAACACTTGGATATATCCCACACCCCTCACTGTAACACTCTGATATACCCCACACCCCTCACTGTAACACTCTGATATACCCCACACCCCTCACTGTAACACTCTGATATACCCCACACCCCTCACTGTAACACTCTGATATACCCTACACCCCTCACTGTAACACTCTGATATACCCCACACCCCTCACTGTAACACTCTGATATACCCTACACCCCTCACTGTAACACTTGGATATACCCACACCCCTCGCTGTAACACCCTGATATATCCCACACCCCTCACTGTAACACTCTGATATACCCCACACCCCTCACTGTAACACTCTGATATACTCCACACCCCTCACTGTAACACTCTGATATACCCCACACCCCTCACTGTAACACTCTGATATATCCAACACCCCTCACTGTAACACTCTGATATATCCCACACCCCTCACTGTAACACTCTGATATACCCCACACCCCTCACTGTAACACTCTGATATACCCCACACCCCTCACTGTAACACTTGGATATATCCCACACCCCTCACTGTAACACTCTGATATACCCCACACCCCTCACTGTAACACTCTGATATACCCCACACCCCTCACTGTAACACTCTGATATACCCCACACCCCTCACTGTAACACTCTGATATACCCTACACCCCTCACTGTAACACTCTGATATACCCCACACCCCTCACTGTAACACTCTGATATACCCTACACCCCTCACTGTAACACTTGGATATATCCCACACCCCCCACTGTAACACTTGGATATATCCCACACCCCTCATCGTAACACTCTGATATACCCCACACCCCTCACTGTAACACTTGGATATATCCCACACCCCTCACTGTAACACTTGGATATATCCCACACCCCTCACTGTAACACTTGGATATATCCCACACCCCTCACTGTAACACTCTGATATACCCCACACCCCTCACTGTAACACTTGGATATATCCCACACCCCTCACTGTAACACTCTGATATACCCCACACCCCTCATTGTAACACTCTGATATACCCCACACCCCTCACTGTAACACTCTGATATACCCCACACCCCTCACTGTAACACTCTGATATATCCCACACCCCTCACTGTAACACTCTGATATACCCCACACCCCTCACTGTAACACTCTGATATATACCACACCCCTCACTGTAACACTTGGATATATCCCACACCCCTCATTGTAACAGTCTGATATACCCCACACCCCTCACTGTAACACTTGGATATATCCCACATCCCTCACTGTAACACTTGGATACATCCCACACCCCTCACAGTAACACTCTGATATACCCCTAACCCCTCACTGTAACACTTTGATATATCCCACACCCCTCACAGTAACACTTGGATATATCCCACACCCCTCACTGTAACACCCTGATATATCCCACACCCCTCACTGTAACACTCTGATATATCCCACACCCCTCACTGTAACACTCTGATATACCCCACACCCCTCACTGTAACACTCTGATATATCCAACACCCCTCACTGTAACACTCTGATATATCCCACACCCCTCACTGTAACACTCTGATATACCCCACACCCCTCACTGTAACACTCTGATATACCCCACACCCCTCACTGTAACACTTGGATATATCCCACACCCCTCACTGTAACACTCTGATATACCCCACACCCCTCACTGTAACACTCTGATATACCCCGCACCCCTCACTGAAACACTCTGATATATCCCACACCCCTCACTGTAACACCCTGATATACCCCACACCCCTCACTGTAACACTCTGATATACCCCACACCCCTCACTGTAACACTCTGATATACCCCACACCCCTCACTGTAACACTGATATACCCCACACCCCTCACTGTAACACTTGGATATATCCCACACCCCTCACTGTAACACTCTGATATACCCCACACCCCTCACTGTAACACTCTGATATACCCCACACCCCTCACTGTAACACTCTGATATACCCTACACCCCTCACTGTAACACTCTGATATACCCCACACCCCTCACTGTAACACTCTGATATACCCTACACCCCTCACTGTAACACTTGGATATACCCACACCCCTCGCTGTAACACCCTGATATATCCCACACCCCTCACTGTAACACTCTGATATACCCCACACCCCTCACTGTAACACTCTGATATACTCCACACCCCTCACTGTAACACTCTGATATATCCCACACCCCTCACTGTAACACTTGGATATACCCCACACCCCTCGCTGTAACACCCTGATATATCCCACACCCCTCACTGTAACACTCTGATATATCCCACACCCCTCACTGTAACACTTGGATATATCCCACACCCCTCACTGTAACACTTGGATATATCCCACACCCCTCACTGTAACACTCTGATATACCCCACACCCCTCACTGTAACACTCTGATATACCCCACACCCCTCACTGTAACACTCTGATATATCCCACACCCCCCACTGTAACACTTGGATATATCCCACACCCTTCATTGTGACAGTCTGATATACCCCACACCCCTCACTGTAACACTTGGATATATCCCACACCCCTCACTGTACACTTGGATATATCCCACACCCCTCACTGTAACACTTGGATATATCCCACACCCCTCACTGTAACACTTGGATATATCCCACACCCCTCACTGTAACACTCTGATATACCCCACACCCCTCACTGTAACACTCTGATATATCCCACACCCCTCACTGTAACACTCTGATATATCCCACACCCCTCACTGTAACACTCTGATATACCCCACACCCCACACTGTAACACTCTGATATACCCCACACCCCTCACTGTAACACTCTGATATACCCCACATCCCTCACTGTAACACTTGGATATATCCCACACCCCTCACTGTAACACTCAGATATACCCCACACCCCTCACTGTAACACTCTGTTAAACCCCACACCCCTCACTGTAACACACTGATATACCCCACACCCCTCACTGTAACACTTGGATATATCCCACACCCCTCACTGTAACACTTGGATATATCCCACACCCCTCACTGTAACACTCTGATATACCCCACACCCCTCACTGTAACACTCCGATATACCCCACCCCTCACTGTAACACTTGGATATATCCCACACCCCCCACTGTAACACTTGGATATATCCCACACCCCTCATCGTAACACTCTGATATACCCCACACCCCTCACTGTAACACTTGGATATATCCCACACCCCTCACTGTAACACTTGGATATATCCCACACCCCTCACTGTAACACTTGGATATATCCCTCACCCCTCACTGTAACACTCTGATATACCCCACACCCCTCACTGTAACACTTGGATATATCCCACACCCCTCACTGTAACACTCTGATATACCCCACACCCCACACTGTAACACTCTGATATACCCCACACCCCTCACTGTAACACTCTGATATACCCCACACCCCTCACTGTAACACTCTGATATATCCCACACCCCTCACTGTAACACTCTGATATACCCCACACCCCTCACTGTAACACTCTGATATACCCCACACCCCTCACTGTAACACTCTGATATACCCCACACCCCTCACTGTAACACTCTGATATACCCTACACCCCTCACTGTAACACTCTGATATACCCAACACCCCTCACTGTAACACTCTGATATACCCTACACCCCTCACTGTAACACTTGGATATACCCACACCCCTCGCTGTAACACCCTGATATATCCCACACCCCTCACTGTAACACTCTGATATACCCCACACCCCTCACTGTAACACTCTGATATACTCCACACCCCTCACTGTAACACTCTGATATATCCCACACCCCTCACTGTAACACTTGGATATACCCCACACCCCTCGCTGTAACACCCTGATATATCCCACACCCCTCGCTGTAACACTCTGATATATCCCACACCCCTCACTGTAACACTCTGATATATCCCACACCCCTCACTGTAACACTCTGATATACCCCACACCCCTCACTGTAACACTCTGATATACCCCACACCCCTCACTGTAACACTCTGATATATCCAACACCCCTCACTGTAACACTCTGATATATCCCACACCCCTCACTGTAACACTCTGATATACCCCACACCCCTCACTGTAACACTCTGATATACCCCACACCCCTCACTGTAACACTTGGATATATCCCACACCCCTCACTGTAACACTCTGATATACCCCACACCCCTCACTGTAACACTCTGATATACCCCACACCCCTCACTGTAACACTCTGATATACCCCACACCCCTCACTGTAACACTCTGATATACCCTACACCCCTCACTGTAACACTCTGATATACCCCACACCCCTCACTGTAACACTCTGATATACCCTACACCCCTCACTGTAACACTTGGATATACCCACACCCCTCGCTGTAACACCCTGATATATCCCACACCCCTCACTGTAACACTCTGATATACCCCACACCCCTCACTGTAACACTCTGATATACTCCACACCCCTCACTGTAACACTCTGATATACCCCACACCCCTCACTGTAACACTCTGATATATCCAACACCCCTCACTGTAACACTCTGATATATCCCACACCCCTCACTGTAACACTCTGATATACCCCACACCCCTCACTGTAACACTCTGATATACCCCACACCCCTCACTGTAACACTTGGATATATCCCACACCCCTCACTGTAACACTCTGATATACCCCACACCCCTCACTGTAACACTCTGATATACCCCACACCCCTCACTGTAACACTCTGATATACCCCACACCCCTCACTGTAACACTCTGATATACCCTACACCCCTCACTGTAACACTCTGATATACCCCACACCCCTCACTGTAACACTCTGATATACCCTACACCCCTCACTGTAACACTTGGATATACCAACACCCCTCGCTGTAACACCCTGATATATCCCACACCCCTCACTGTAACACTCTGATATACCCCACACCCCTCACTGTAACACTCTGATATACTCCACACCCCTCACTGTAACACTCTGATATATCCCACACCCCTCACTGTAACACTTGGATATACCCCACACCCCTCGCTGTAACACCCTGATATATCCCACACCCCTCACTGTAACACTCTGATATATCCCACACCCCTCACTGTAACACTCTGATATACCCCACACCCCTCACTGTAACACTCTGATATATCCCACACCCCTCACTGCAACACTTGGATATACCCCACACCCCTCACTGTAACACTCTGATATACCCCACACCCCTCGCTGTAACACCCTGATATATCCCACACCCTCATTATCGTTCCAGTTACCTGAGTTCCTGTTATACTGGGCATCACAAATGTAATTAGCCTGGGAGTCTTGAATCAGAAACGGAAGAAGTGAGATGGAGAATAACATCGTGACCGAGCTGGCCATGTCTGTGGGGAAGATGAAAGGAATGATTAAAATATCATTGAGCAGAATTCCCCCCTTTACATTAAGGCTCTATTCCGATTCCATCTCTCCTCCTGCTGGAGCCGGGATTGGTGTGAAATTCACTTGAAATGGGCGCAGAGCGGAGTGACTCCTTCCTCCTTACCTGTCCAAGGGATCACTGGATCATCCAGAATCCAGTGGGTCTTTCCGTGTGGGACGGACCCTGTCTAGGACAGCCCAGATTCCACTTGCGCCCCGTGTCTTGGGGAGCTATCGCAGGCGGCTGATGTGTGGGTGCATATTTTGCTTCTGTCTTCAGTATAGAGGATTCAAAAAACATTCCAGTAATAGCTGTAAATCAGGAGGGGGAGGGGAGAGGGGAACTTGGTGAAATTACAATCACTAGGGAAGTGGTATTGAGCAAACTGATGGAGCTGTGGGCTGACAAGTCTCCAGGTCCAGATGGACTTCATCCTAGGGTCTTAAAAGAGATGGCTAATGACAGTGCAGCACTCCCTCAGTACTGACCCTCTGACAGTGCAGCACTCCCTCAGTACTGACCCTCTGACAGTGCAGCACTCCCTCAGTACTGACCCTCTGACAGTGCAGCACTCCCTCAGTACTGACCCTCTGACAGTGCAGCACTCCCTCAGTACTGACCCTCTGACAGTGCAGCACTCCCTCAGTACTGACCCTCTGACAGTGCAGCACTCCCTCAGTACTGACCCTCTGACAGTGCAGCACTCCCTCAGTACTGACCCTCTGACAGTGCAGCACTCCCTCAGTACTGACTCTCCGACAGTGCCGCACTCCCTCAGTACTGACCCTCTGACAGCACAGCGCTCCCTCAGTACTGACCCTCCAAAAGTGCAGCACTCCCTCAGTACAGACCCTCTGACAGTGCAGCGTTCTCTCAGTACTGACCCTCTGACAGTGCAGCACTCCCTCAATACTGACCCTGTGACAGTGCAGCACTCCCTCAGTACTGACCCTTTGACAGTGCAGCACTCCCTCAGTACTGACCCTCTGACAGTGCAGCACTCCCTCAGTACTGACCCTCTGACAGTGCAGCGTTCCCTCAGTACTGACCCTCTGACTGCAGCACTCCCTCAATACTGACCCTCTGACAGCGCAGCGCTCCCTCAGCACTGACCCTCTGACAGTGCAGCACTCCCTCAGTACTGACCCTCTGACAGTGCAGCACTCCCTCAGTACTGACTCTCTGGCAGTGCAGCACTCCCTCAGTACTGACTCTCTGACAGTGCAGCACTCCCTCAGTACTGACCCTCTGACAGTGCAGCACTCCCTCAGTACTGACCCACTGACAGTGCAGCACTCCCTCAGTACTGACCCTCTGACAGTGCAGCACTGCCTCAGTACTGACCCTCTGACAGTGCAGCACTCCCTCAGTATGGCACTGGGAATGTCAGCCTGGATGATGCACTCGTGTGTTGAGTGGGACTGAACCCGTGACCTATTCGCCTCAGAAGCCAGAATGCTGCAAACTGAGGCACGATTGCCACTGACGATCTGAGCTGTGAAATTCCTGTTTTTGATTTTCAATTAACATTTGTCCTATTTTTCAGACTTCACTCTATTGCTTAAAAGAAACACATCCCTGTTCTGTCTCATTTTAACATTTACATGCTAATTTCACAACTTATCTATGTTCCTGTTTCTTGCTTTTGTCCCTTTGTAAATATAACTATAGAAGTAAATTACTTTATCTATTTAAATGCTATTGCAATAAAGTTTGACAAATTACTGATCCGGTACCTGTGGCTGATCGGGTCTCCCACAGTCACTGACTCAATATCAGGAATTTATAACCAACATCAAAACAAAACAGTTCTCCAGATCAGTTTCATTGGGAATATTCAATATCTTAAAGAACAATGTGCACAGGAAGACCATCGTCCCTCCTGGCCTCTAACACACCTTGTTTCTTAATCCTCTACCTTGAATTATTCGGAGCTCTAAACTTCCTGCTTATCTGTTCTCCACAGGAGTTACTGGCTTTGACCGAGGGGCCGTCCAGATCACTGGCCACAGGCAGATTGACCACATGACACAGCCACACAACCCAAGCTCATCCTGTCCCCTTCTCATGTCCACACAAACACTCATTTGATAAAGTCCCACAATAAAGGTTATTGTGGAAAATAACAGCTCATGGTGTTGGGGGTAACATGTTAGCATTGAGAGAAGATTGGCTAGCTAACAGGAAGCAGAGAGTTGGCATAAATGGGCCTTTTTCAGGTTGGCAGGATGTAACGGGTGGTGTGCCACAGGGATCAGAGCTGGGGCTTGCATGAAGGGGCTGATGGTGTGGTTGCCAAATTTGCTGATGACACAAAGATAGGTGGGAAAGTAAGTTGTGAAGAGGACATAAGGAGGCTGCAAAAGGACATCGAGAGGTTAAGTGAGTGGGCAAAGATCTGGCAAATAATGTCGAAAAATGTGAAATTGTCCATTTTGGCAGGAAGAATAAAAAAGAAGCCTATTATCTGAATGATGAGAGATCGTAGAGCTCTGAGATGCAGAGGGATCTGGGTGTCCTAGTGCATGAATGGCAAAAGGCTAATGCAAGTACAGCAAGTAATTAGGAAAGCTAATAGAATGTTGTCATTTATTGCGTATGGAATTGAATACAAAAGTAGGGAGGTTATGCTTCAGGTGTACAGGGCGCTGGTGAGACCACATCTGGAATACTGTGTACAATATTGGTCACCTTATTTAAGGAAGGATTTAAATACTTTGGAAGCAGTTCAGAGAAGGATTACTAGACTAATACCTGGAATGGGTGGGTTGTCTTACGAGGAAAGGCTGGGCAGGTTAGGCCTGTATCCGCTGGAGTTCAGAAGAGTAAGAGACGATTTGATCGACCTTTAAGATCCTGAGGGGTCTTGACAGGGTGGATGTGGAGAGGATGTTTCCTCTTGTGGGAGAATCTAGAACTAGGGGTCACTGTTTAAAAATAAGGGGTCGCTCATTTAAAACAGAGATGAGGAGAATTTTTTTCTCTCAGAGGGTCGTGAGTCTTTGGAACTCTCTTCCTCAAAAGGCAGTGGAAGCAGAGTCTTTGAATATTTTTAAGGCAGAGGTGGATAGATTCTTGGTAAGCAAGGGGGTGATAGTTTACTGGGGGTAGGCAGGGTGAAGATTTCAGGTTACTCTCAGAGCAGCCATGATCCTATTGAATGGCGGAGCAGGCTTGAAGGGCTGAATGGCCTCCTCGTGCTCCTAGTTCATATGTTCGTTTCTGTGGTTGCCTGCATTCTCACACTGAGGATGAGGGGAAAGGGGATGTTGTGGGGTAGGGTTGGAGGTACACAATTGTGCGAGGGGTCTATGTTCAGGATTGCTACATGGCCAGTGGGTGGTCCACAATCCTGCATCCTCTCCGCTTCTCATCAGGCTGTTTTAAATCAGTCTCCGAGAATGGAACATTTCCTGACACCAGACACCAAATGCAGCAAAACAGAGAAATATCTCCTCAAAGAGACCAGAATGATGCATCCCAGGAGGAAGCCTAATGTTTATTGCTGAACAACATTAAAGGATCTTACTCTGTATCTAACCCCATCCTTTACCTGTCCTGCGAGTGTTTGATGGGGACGATGTAGAGGGAGCTTTACTCTGTATCTAACCCATGCTGTACCTGTCCTGGGAGTGTTTGATGGGGACGATGTAGAGGGAGCATTACTGTGTATCTAACGTCGTGCTGTACCTGCCCTGGGATTGTTTAATGGAGACCGTGTAGAGGCACCTTTACTCTGTATCTAACCCCGTGCTGTAGATGCCCTGGAGAGTTTGATGGGGACGGTATAGAGGGAGGTTTACTCTGTATCTAACCCCGTGCTTTACCTGTCCTGGGAGTGTTTGATGGGAACGCTGTAGAGGGAGCTTTACTCTGTATCTAACCCCGTGCTGTACCTGTCCTGGGAGTGGTTGATGGGGACCATGTCGAGGTAGCTTCTAACCCTGTTGCTGTACCTGTCCTGTGAGTGTTTGATGGGGACCGTGTAGAGGGAGCTTTAGTCTATATCTAACCGCGTGCTGGACCTGCCCTGGGAGTGTTCGATGGGGGCAGTGTAGGGGGAGCTTTAGTCTGTATCTTACCCCGTGCTGTACCTGTCCTGGGAGTGTTTGATGGGGACGCTGTAGATGGATCTTTACACTGTATCTAACCCCGTGCTGTACCTGCCCTGGGAATGTTTGATGGTGACGGTGTAGGGGGAGATTTTCTCTGTATCTAACCCCGTGCTGTACCTGTCCTGGGAGTGTTTGATGGGGTCGGTGTAGAGGGAGCTTCACTCTGTAACTAACCCTGTGCTGTACCTGCCCTGGGAGTGTTTGATGGGGACGGGGTAGAGGGAGCTTCACTCTGTAACTAACCCTGTGCTGTATCTGTCCTGGGAGTGTTTGATGGAGACGGTATAGTGGGAGCTTTACTCTGTATCTAACCCCGTGGTGTACCTGTCCTGGAAGTGTTTGATGGGGACAGTGTAGAGGGAGCTTTACTCTGTATCTAACCCCGGGCTGTACCTGTCCTGGGAGTGTTTGATAGGGACAGTGTCCAGGCAGCTTTTCTCTGTATCAAACCCCGTGCTGTACCTGCCCTGGGAGTGCTTGATGGTGACAGTCTAGTGGGATCTTTACTTTGTATCTAACCATATGCTGTACCTGTCCTGGCAGTGTTTGATGGGCACAGTGTAGAGGGAGATTCTAACCCTTTGCTATACCTGTCCTGGGAGTGTTTGATGGGGACAGTGTAGAGGGAGCTTTACTCTGTATCTAACCCCATGCTGTACCTGCCCTGGGAGTGTTTGATGGGGACAGTGTATAGGGTGATTTACTCTGTATTTCACCCCGTGCTGTACCTGCCCTGGAAGTGTTTGATGGGGACAGTGTAGAGGGAGATTTACTCTGTATCTAACCCCGTGCTGCACCTGTCCTGGGAATGTTTGATGGGGACCGGGTAGAGTGAGCTTTACTCTGTATCTAACCCCGTGATGTACCTGCCCTGGGACTGTTTGATGGGGACGGCGTAGAGGGAGCTTTACTCTGTATCTAACCCCGTGCTGTACCTGTCCTGGGAGTGTTTGATGGGGACAGTGTAGAGGCAGCTTTACTCTGTATCTAACCTCGTGCTGTAGCTGCACAGGGAGTGTTTGATGGGAACGGTGTAGAGGTAGCTTCTAACCATGTTGCTGTAACTGTCCTGGGAGTGTTTGAAGGGGACGGTGTAGAGGGAGCTTTACTCTGTATCTAACCCCGTGCTGTACCTGTCCTGGGAGTGTTTGATGGGGACAGTGTAGAGGCAGCTTTACTCTGTATCTAACCCCGTGCTGCACCTGCCCTGTAAGTGTTTGATGGGGACAGTGTAGAGGGAGCTTTACTCTGTATCTAACCCCGTGCTGTACCTGTCCTGGGAGTGTTTGATGGGGACAGTGTAGAGGGAGCTTTACTCTGTATCTAACCCCGTGCTGTACCTGTCCTGGGAGTGTATGTTGCAGATGGTCTAGAGGGAGATTTACTCTGTATCTAACCCCGTGCTGCACCTGTCCTGTAAGTGTTTGATGGGGACGGTGTAGAGGAAGATTTACTCTGTATCTAACCCCGTGCTGTAACTGCCCTGGGAGTGTTTGATGGGGACGGTGTAGAGGAAGGTTTACTCTGTATCTAGCCCTGTGCTGTACCTGTCCTGGGAGTGTTTGATGGTTTTGTTGAAGAGAGAGATTTACTCTGTATCTAACCCTGTGCTGTACCTGTCCTGGGAATGTTTGATGGGGACAGTGTAGAGGGAGCTTCACTCTATATCTAACCCCGTGCTGTACTTATCCTAGGAGTGTTTGATGGGGACAGTGTAGTGAGATGTTTACTCTGTATCTAACTCTATGCTGTACCTGTCCTGGGAGTGTTTCATGGGTACGGTGTAGAGGGAGATTTACTCTGTATGTAACCCCGTGTTGTACGTGCCCTGGGAGTGTTTGTTGGGGACAGTGTAGAGGGATCTTTACTCAGTATCGAACCTCGTGCTGTACCTGCTCTGGGAGTGTTTGATGGGGTTGTTGAAGAGGGAGCTTTACTCTGTATTTAATAGGTGCTTTACATGACCCTAGGATTGTTTGATGGGGACTGTGTAGAGGAAGCTTTACTCTGCTTCTAACCCCAAGCTGTACCTGCCCTGTGAGTGTTTGATGGGGACGGCGTAGAGGGAGCTTTACTCTGTATCTAACCACGTGTGTAGCTGCCCTGGGAGTGTTTGATGGGAACGGTGTAGAGGTAGCTTCTAACCCTGTTGCTGTAACTGACCTGGGAGTGTATGTTCCGGATGGACTAGAGGGAGCTTTACTCTGTATCTAGGCCTGTGCTATACCTACTTTGGGAGTGTTTGATGGGGACGGTGTAGAGGGAGATTTTCTCTGTATCTAACCCCATGGTGTAAAAGCCATGGGAGTGTTTGTTGGGGACAGTCTGGAGGGATCTTTACTCTGTATCTAACTCCGTGCTGTACCTGTCCTGGGAGTGTTTGATGGCGACGGTGTAGAGGGAGCTTCACTCTGTATCTAACCCCGTGCTGTACTTTCTCTGGGAGTGTTTGGCGGGGTTATTGAAGAGGGAGCTTTATTCTGTATCTAACCCTGTGCTGTACTTGTCCTGGGAGTGTTTGATGGGGACAGTGTAGTGGAATCTTTACTCTGTATCGAACCTCGTGCTGTACCTCCTCTGGGAGTGTTTAATGGGGTAGTTGAAGAGGGAGCCTTACTCTGTATCTAACCCGGTGCTTTACGTGCCCCTAGGATTGTTTGATGGGGACAGTGTAGAGGGAGCTTTACTCTAGATGTAAACCCTTACTGTACCTGCCCTGGGAGTGTATGTTGCGTATGGTCTAGAGAGAGCTTTACTCTGTATCTAACCCCGTGCTGTACCTGCCCTGGGAGTGTTTAATGGGGGATGTGTAGAGGGAGCTTCACTCTGTATCTAACGCTCGCTGTACTTGTCCTGGGAGCGTTTGTTGGGGACAGTGTAGAGGGATCTTTACTCAGTATCGAACCTCGTGCTGTACCTGTCCTGGGAGTGTTTGATGGGAACGGTGTAGAGGTAGCTTCTAACCCTGTTGCTGTACCTGTCCTAGGAGTGTTTGAATGGAACGGGTAGAGTGAGATTTACTCTGTTTCTAACCCCGTGTGGTACCTGTCCTGGGAGTGTTTGATGGGGACGGTGTAGAGGGAGCTTTACTCTGTATCTAACCCCGTGCTGTACCTGTCCTGGGAGCGTTTGTTGAGGACAGTGTAGAGGGATCTTTACTCAGTATCGAACCTCGTGCTGTAGCTGTTCTGGGAGTGTTTGATGGGAACGGTGTAGAGGGAGCTTTACTCTGTATCTAACCCCGTGCTGTACCTGTCCTGGGAGTGTTTGATGGGAACGGTGTATAGGTAGCTTCTAACCCTGTTGCTGTACCTGTCCTGGGAGTGTTTGATGGGGACAGTGTAGAGGGAGATTTTCTCTGTATCTAACCCCATGCTGTACAAGCCATGGGAGTGTTTGTTGGGGACAGTCTGGAGGGATCTTTACTCTGTATCTAACTCCGTGCTGTACCTGTCCTGGGAGTGTTTGATGGGGACAGTGTAGAGGGAGCTTTACTCTGTATCTAACCCTGTGCTGTACCTGCCCTGGGAGTGTTTGATGGGGACAGTGTAGTGGGATCTTTATTCTGTATCTAACCCCATGCTGTACCTGCCCTGGGAGTGTTTCGTGGGTACGTTACAGAGGGAGATTTACTCTGTATCTAACCCCGTGCTGTACCTGTCCTGGGAGCGTTTGTTGGGGACAGTGTAGAGGGATCTTTACTCAGTATCGAACCTCGTGCTGTACCTGTCCTGGGAGTGTTTGATGGGAACGGTGTAGAGAGTGCTTTACTCTGTATCTAACCTCGTGCTGTACCTGTCCTGGGAGTGTTTGATGGGAACAGTGTATAGGTAGCTTCTAACCCTGTTGCTGTACCTGTCCTAGGAGTGTTTGAATGGAACGGGTAGAGTGAGCTTTACTCTGTTTCTAACCCCGTGTTGTACCTGTCCTGGGAGTGTTTGATGGAGGCGGTGTAGAGGGAGCTTTACTCTGTATCTAACCCCGTGCTGTACCTGTCCTGGGAGCGTTTGTTGAGGACAGTGTAGAGGGATCTTTACTCAGTATCGAACCTCGTGCTGTAGCTGTTCTGGGAGTGTTTGATGGGAACGGTGTAGAGGGAGCTTTACTCTGTATCTAACCCCGTGCTGTACCTGTCCTGGGAGTGTTTGATGGGAACGGTGTATAGGTAGCTTCTAACCCTGTTGCTGTACCTGTCCTGGGAGTGTTTGATGGGAACGGGTAGAGTGAGCTTTACTCTGTTTCTAACCCCGTGTGGTACCTGTCCTGGGAGTGTTTGATGGGGACGGCGTAGAGGGAGATTTTCTCTGTATCTAACCCCATGCTGTACAAGCCATGGGAGTGTTTGTTGGGGACAGTCTGGAGGGATCTTTACTCTGTATCTAACTCCGTGCTGTACCTGTCCTGGGAGTGTTTGATGGGGACAGTGTAGAGGGAGCTTTACTCTGTATCTAACCCTGTGCTGTACCTGCCCTGGGAGTGTTTGATGGGGACAGTGTAGTGGGATCTTTATTCTGTATCTAACCCCGTGCTGTACCTGCCCTGGGAGTGTTTCATGGGTACGTTGCAGAGGGAGATTTACTCTGTATCTAACCCCGTGCTGTACCTGTCCTGGGAGTGTTTGTTGGGGACAGTGTAGAGGGATCTTTACTCTGTATCGAACCTCGTGCTGTACCTCCTCTGGGAGTGTTTGATGGGGTAGTTGAAGAGGGAGATTTACTCTGTATCTAACCCGGTGCTTTACGTGCCCCTAGGATCGTTTGATGGGGACTGTGTAGAGGGAGCTTTACTCTGCAGCTAAACCCTTACTGTACCTGCCCTGGGAGTGTTTGATGTGGGCAGTGTAGCGGGAGCTTTACTGTGTCTCTAACCCCGTGCTGTAGCTGTCTTGGGAGTGTTTGATGGGGCCGGTGTAGAAGGAGATTTGCTCTGTATCTAACCCCATGCTGTAGCTGTCCTGGGAGTGTTTGATGGGGCCGGTGTAGAGGGAGATGTGCTCTGTATCTAACCCCGTGCTGTACCTGCCCTGTGAGTGTTTGATGGGTATTTTGTAGAGGGAGCTTTACTCTCTATCTAACCCCGTGCTGTACCTGCCCTGGGAGTGTTTGATGGGGACGGTGTAGAGGGAGCTTTACACTGAATCTAACCCCATGATGTACCTTCTCTGGGAGCGTTTGATGGGGACAGTGTAGAGGGTGATTTTCTCTGTATCTCACCCCGTGCTGTACCTGCCCTGGGAGTGCTTGATGGGGACGGTGTAGAGGGAGCTTTACTTTGTATCTAACCCCGTGCTGTACCTGTCCTGGGAGTGTTTGATGGGGACAGTGTAGAGGGAGCTTTACTCTGTATCTAACCCCGTGCTGTACCTGCCCTGGGAGTGTTTGATGGGGTCGGTGTAGAGGGATCTTTACTCTGCATCTAAGCCCGTGCTTTACCTGCTTTGGGAGTGTTTGATGGGGTTGTTGAAGAGGGAGCTTTACTCTGAATCTAACCACGTGCTGTACCTGACCTGGGAATGTTTGATAGGAACGGTGTAGTGGGATTTTTACTCTGTATCTAACCCTATGCTGTACCTGTCCTGTGAGTGTTTGATGGGTATTTTGTAGAGGGAGCTTCACTCTCTATCTAACCCCGTGCTGTACCTGCCCTGGGAGTGTTTGATGGGGACGGTGTAGAGGGAGCTTTACTCTGAATTTAACCACGTGCTGTACCTGCCCTGGGAGTGTTTGATGGGGATATTGAAGAGGGAGCTTCACTCTGTATCTAACCCCGTGCTTTACCTGCCCCTGGGATTGTTTGATGGGGACCGTGTAGAGGGAGCTTTACTCTGTATCTCACCCCGTGATGTACCTGCCCTGGGAGTATTTGATGGGGACGGTGTAGAGGGAGCTTTACTCTGTCTCTAACTCTATGCTGTACCTGCCCTGGGAGTGTTTTGTGGGTACGGTGTAGAGGGAGATTTACTCTGTATCTAACCCCGTGCTGTACCTGTCCTGGGAGTGTTTGATGGGAACGGTGTAGAGGTAGCTTCTAACCCTGTTGCTGTACCTGTCCTAGGAGTGTTTGAATGGAACGGGTAGAGTGAGCTTTACTCTGTTTCTAACTCCGTGCTGTACCTGTCCTGGGAGTGTTTGATGGGGACGGTGTAGAGGGAGCTTTACTCTGTATCTAACCCCGTGCTGTACCTGTCCTGGGAGCGTCTGTTGAGGACAGCGTAGAGGGATCTTTACTCAGTATCGAACCTTGTGCTGTAGCTGTTCTGGGAGTGTTTGATGGGAACGGTGTAGAGGGAGCTTTACTCTGTATCTAAACCCGTGCTGTACCTGTCCTGGGAATGTTTGATGGGGACCGGGTAGAGTGAGCTTTACTCTGTATCTAACCCCGTGCTGTACCTGCCCTGGGAGTGTTTGATGAGGACAGTGTATAGGGTGATTTACTCTGTATTTCACCCCGTGCTGTACCTGCCCTGGAAGTGTTTGATGGGGACAGTGTAGAGGGAGATTTACTCTGTATCTAACCCCGTGCTGCACCTGTCCTGTGAGTGTTTGATGGGGACAGTGTAGAGGGAGCTTTACTCTGTATCTAACCCCGTGCTGCACCTGCTCTGGGAGTGTTTAATGGGGATGGTGTAGAGGGAGCTTTACTCTGTATCTAACCCCGTGCTGTACCTGTCCTGGGAATGTTTGATGGGGACCGGGTAGAGTGAGCTTTACTCTGTATCTAACCCCGTGATGTACCTGCCCTGGGACTGTTTGATGGGGACGGCGTAGAGGGAGCTTTACTCTGTATCTAACCCCGTGCTGTACCTGTCCTGGGAGTGTTTGATGGGGACAGTGTAGAGGCAGCTTTACTCTGTATCTAACCTCGTGCTGTAGCTGCACAGGGAGTGTTTGATGGGAACGGTGTAGAGGTAGCTTCTAACCATGTTGCTGTAACTGTCCTGGGAGTGTTTGATGGGGACAGTGTAGAGGGAGCTTTACTCTGTATCTAACCCCGTGCTGTACCTGTCCTGGGAGTGTTTGAAGGGGACAGTGTAGAGGGAGCTTTACTCTGTATCTAAGCCCGTGCTGTACCTGTCCTGGGAGTGTTTGATGGGGACAGTGTAGAGGCAGCTTTACTCTGTATCTAACCCCGTGCTGCACCTGCCCTGTAAGTGTTTGATGGGGACAGTGTAGAGGGAGCTTTACTCTGTATCTAACCCCGTGCTGTACCTGTCCTGGGAGTGTTTGATGGGGACAGTGTAGAGGGAGCTTTACTCTGTATCTAACCCCGTGCTGTACCTGTCCTGGGAGTGTATGTTGCAGATGGTCTAGAGGGAGATTTACTCTGTATCTAACCCCGTGCTGCACCTGTCCTGTAAGTGTTTGATGGGGACGGTGTAGAGGAAGATTTACTCTGTATCTAACCCCGTGCTGTAACTGCCCTGGGAGTGTTTGATGGGGACGGTGTAGAGGAAGGTTTACTCTGTATCTAGCCCTGTGCTGTACCTGTCCTGGGAGTGTTTGATGGTTTTGTTGAAGAGAGAGATTTACTCTGTATCTAACCCTGTGCTGTACCTGTCCTGGGAATGTTTGATGGGGACAGTGTAGAGGGAGCTTCACTCTATATCTAACCCCGTGCTGTACTTATCCTAGGAGTGTTTGATGGGGACAGTGTAGAGAGAGCTTCACTCTATATCTAACCCCGTGCTGTACTTATCCTGGGAGTGTTTGATGGGGACAGTGTAGTGAGATGTTTACTCTGTATCTAACCCTATGCTGTACCTGTCCTGGGAGTGTTTCATGGGTACGGTGTAGAGGGAGATTTACTCTGTATGTAACCCCGTGTTGTACGTGCCCTGGGAGTGTTTGTTGGGGACAGTGTAGAGGGATCTTTACTCAGTATCGAACCTCGTGCTGTACCTGCTCTGGGAGTGTTTGATGGGGTTGTTGAAGAGGGAGCTTTACTCTGTATTTAATAGGTGCTTTACATGACCCTAGGATTGTTTGATGGGGACTGTGTAGAGGATGCTTTACTCTGCTTCAAACCCCATGCTGTACCTGCCCTGTGAGTGTTTGATGGGGACGGCGTAGAGGGAGCTTTACTCTGTATCTAACCACGTGTGTAGCTGCCCTGGGAGTGTTTGATGGGAACGGTGTAGAGGTAGCTTCTAACCCTGTTGCTGTAACTGACCTGGGAGTGTATGTTCCGGATGGACTAGAGGGAGCTTTACTCTGTATCTAGGCCTGTGCTATACCTACTTTGGGAGTGTTTGATGGGGACGGTGTAGAGGGAGATTTTCTCTGTATCTAACCCCATGGTGTAAAAGCCATGGGAGTGTTTGTTGGGGACAGTCTGGAGGGATCTTTACTCTGTATCTAACTCCGTGCTGTACCTGTCCTGGGAGTGTTTGATGGCGACGGTGTAGAGGGAGCTTTACTCTGTATCTAACCCCGTGCTGTACTTTCTCTGGGAGTGTTTGGCGGGGTTATTGAAGAGGGAGCTTTATTCTGTATCTAACCCTGTGCTGTACTTGTCCTGGGAGTGTTTGATGGGGACAGTGTAGTGGAATCTTTACTCTGTATCGAACCTCGTGCTGTACCTCCTCTGGGAGTGTTTAATGGGGTAGTTGAAGAGGGAGCTTTACTCTGTATCTAACCCGGTGCTTTACGTGCCCCTAGGATTGTTTGATGGGGACCGTGTAGAGGGAGCTTTACTCTAGATGTAAACCCTTACTGTACCTGCCCTGGGAGTGTTTGATGTGGGCAGTGTAGAGGGAGCTTTACTGTATCTCTAACCCCGTGCTGTAGCTGTCCTGGGAGTGTTTGATAGGGACAGTGTGGAGGGAGCTTCTAACCCTCTGCTGTACCAGTCCTGGGAGTGCTTGATGGGGCCGGTGTAGAGGGAGATTTGCTCTGTATCTAACCCCGTGCTGTACCTGCCCTGTGAGTGTTTGATGGGTATTTTGTAGAGGGAGCTTTACTCTCTATTTAACCCCGTGCTGTACCTGCCCTGGGAGTGTTTGATGGGGACGGTGTAGAGGAAGCTTTACTCTGAATCTAACCCCGTGATGTACTTTCTCTGGGAGTGTTTGATGGGGACAGTGTAGAGGGTGATTTTCTCTGTATCTCACCCCGTGCTGTACCTGACCTGGGAGTGTTTGATGGGGACAGTGTCGGGGGATCTTTACACTGTATCTAAGCCCGTGCTGTACCTGTCCTGGGAATGTTTGATGGGGACGGTGTAGAGGGAGCCTTACTCTATATCTAACCCCGTGCTGTACCTGTCCTGGGAGTGTATGTTGCGGATGGTCTAGAGAGAGCTTTATTCTGTATCTAGCCCTGTGCTAGACCTACTTTGGGAGTGTTTGATGGGGACGGTGTAGAGGGAGATTTTCTCTGTATCTAACCCCGTGCTGTACCTGTCCTGGGAGTGTTTGATGGGGACAGTGTAGAGGGAGCTTTACTCTGTATCTAACCCCGTGCTGTACCTGCCCTGGGAGTGTTTAATGGGGGATATGTAGAGGGAGCTTTACTCTGTATCTAACCCCGTGCTGTACCTGCCCTGGGAGTGTTTAATGGGGGATGTGTAGAGGGAGCTTCACTCTGTATCTAACGCTCGCTGTACTTGTCCTGGGAGCGTTTGTTGGGGACAGTGTAGAGGGATCTTTACTCAGTATCGAACCTCGTGCTGTACCTGTCCTGGGAGTGTTTGATGGGAACGGTGTAGAGGTAGCTTCTAACCCTGTTGCTGTACCTGTCCTAGGAGTGTTTGAATGGAACGGGTAGAGTGAGCTTTACTCTGTTTTTAACCCCGTGTGGTACCTGTCGCTGTCCTGGGAGTGTTTGATGGGGACGGTGTAGAGGGAGCTTTACTCTGTATCTAACCCCGTGCTGTACCTGTCCTGGGAGTGTTTGATGGGAATGGTGTATAGGTAGCTTCTAACCCTGTTGCTGTACCTGTCCTGGGAGTGTTTGATGGGAACGCGTAGAGTGAGCTTTACTCTGTTTCTAACCCCGTGTGGTACCTGTCCTGGGAGTGTTTGATGGGGACAGTGTAGAGGGAGATTTTCTCTGTATCTAACGCATGCTGTACAAGCCATGGGAGTGTTTGTTGGGGACAGTCTGGAGGGATCTTTACTCTGTATCTAACTCCGTGCTGTACCTGTCCTGGGAGTGTTTGATGGGGACAGTGTAGAGGGAGCTTTACTCTGTATCTAACCCTGTGCTGTACCTGCCCTGGGAGTGTTTGATGGGGACAGTGTAGTGGGATCTTTATCCTGTATCTAACCCTGTGCTGTACCTGCCCTGGGAGCGTTTCATGGGTACGTTGCAGAGGGAGCTTTACTCTGTATCTAACCCCGTGCTGTACCTGTCCTGGGAGTGTTTGTTGGGGACAGTGTAGAGGGATCTTTACTCTGTATCGAACCTCGTGCTGTACCTCCTCTGGGAGTGTTTGATGGGGTAGTTGAAGAGGGAACTTTACTCTGTATCTAACCCGGTGCTTTACGTGCCCCTAGGATCGTTTGATGGGGTCTGTGTAGAGGGAGCTTTACTCTGCAGCTAAACCCTTACTGTACCTGCCCTGGGAGTGTTTGATGTGGGCAGTGTAGAGGGAGCTTTACTGTGTCTCTAACCCCGTGCTGTAGCTGTCCTGGGAGTGTTTGATGGGCCGGTGTAGAAGGAGATTTGCTCTGTATCTAACCCCATGCTGTACCTGTACTGCGAGTGTTTGATGGGGCCGGTGTAGAGGGAGATGTGCTCTGTATCTAACCCCGTGCTGTACCTGCCCTGGGAGTGTTTGATGGGGACGGTGTAGAGGGAGCTTTACACTGAATCTAACCCCATGATGTACCTTCTCTGGGAGTGTTTGATGGGGACAGTGTAGAGGGTGATTTTCTCTGTATCTCACCCCGTGCTGTACCTGCCCTGGGAGTGCTTGATGGGGACGGTGTAGAGGGAGCTTTACTCTGTATCTAACCCCGTGCGGCACCTGTCCTGGGAGTGTTTGATGGGGTCAGTGTAGAGGGATCTTTACTCTGTATCTAAGCCCGTGCTTTACCTGCTTTGGGAGTGTTTGATGGGGTTGTTGAAGAGGGAGCTTTACTCTGAATCTAACCACGTGCTGTACCTGCCCTGGGAATGTTTGATAGGAACGGTGTAGTGGGATTTTTACTCTGTATCTAACCCTATGCTGTACCTGTCCTGTGAATGTTTGATTTGTATTTTGTAGAGGGAGCTTCACTCTCTATCTAACCCCGTGCTGTACCTGTCCTGGGAGTGTTTGATGGGGACGGTGTAGAGGGAGCTTTACTCTGAATTTAACCACGTGCTGTACCTGCCCTGGGAGTGTTTGATGGGGATATTGAAGAGGGTGCTTCACTCTGTATCTAACCCCGTGCTTTACCTGCCCCTGGGATTGTTTGATGGGGACCGTGTAGAGGGAGCTTTACTCTGTATCTCACCCCGTGATGTACCTGCCCTGGGAGTATTTGATGGGGACGGTGTAGAGGGAGCTTTACTCTGTATCTAACCCCGTGCTGTACCTGTCCTGGGAGCGTTTGTTGAGGACAGTGTAGAGGGATCTTTACTCAGTATCGAACCTCGTGCTGTAGCTGCTCTGGGAGTGTTTGATGGGAACGGTGTAGAGGGAGCTTTACTCTGTATCTAACCCCGTGCTGTACCTGTCCTGGGAGTGTTTGATGGGAACGGTGTATAGGTAGCTTCTAACCCTGTTGCTGTACCTGTCCTGGGAGTGTTTGATGGGGACAGTGTAGAGGGAGATTTTCTCTGTATCTAACCCCATGCTGTACAAGCCATGGGAGTGTTTGTTGGGGACAGTCTGGAGGGATCTTTACTCTGTATCTAACTCCGTGCTGTACCTGTCCTGGGAGTGTTTGATGGGGACAGTGTAGAGGGAGCTTTACTCTGTATCTAACCCTGTGCTGTACCTGCCCTGGGAGTGTTTGATGGGGACAGTGTAGTGGGATCTTTATTCTGTATCTAACCCCGTGCTGTACCTGCCCTGCGAGTGTTTCATGGGTACGTTGCAGAGGGAGATTTACTCTGTATCTAACCCCGTGCTGTACCTGTCCTGGGAGTGTTTGTTGGGGACAGTGTAGAGGGATCTTTACTCTGTATCGAACCTCGTGCTGTACCTCCTCTGGGAGTGTTTGATGGGGTAGTTGAAGAGGGAGCTTTACTCTATATCTAACCCGGTGCTTTACGTGCCCCTAGGATCGTTTGATGGGGACTGTGTAGAGGGAGCTTTACTCTGCAGCTAAACCCTTACTGTACCTGCCCTGGGAGTGTTTGATGTGGGCAGTGTAGAGGGAGCTTTACTGTGTCTCTAACCCCGTGCTGTAGCTGTCCTGGGAGTGTTTGATGGGGCCGGTGTAGAGGGAGATTTGCTCTGTATCTAACCCCATGCTGTAGCTGTCCTGGGAGTGTTTGATGGGGCCGGTGTAGAGGTAGATGTGCTCTTTATCTAACCCCGTGCTGTACCTGCCCTGTGAGTGTTTGATGGGTATTTTGTAGAGGGAGCTTTACTCTCTATCTAACCCCGTGCTGTACCTGCCCTGGGAGTGTTTGATGGGGACGGTGTAGAGGGAGCTTTACACTGAATCTAACCCCATGATGTACCTTCTCTGGGAGTGTTTGATGGGGACAGTGTAGAGGGTGATTTTCTCTGTATCTCACCCCGTGCTGTACCTGCCCTGGGAGTGCTTGTTGGGGACAGTGTGGAGGGAGCTTTACTCTGTATCTAACCCCGTGCTGTACCTGTCCTGGGAGTGTTTGATGGGGACAGTGTAGAGGGAGCTTTACTCTGTCTCTCACCCCGTGCTGCACCTGCCCTGGGAGTGTTTGATGGGGTCGGTGTAGAGGGATCTTTACTCTGTATCTAAGCCCGTGCTTTACCTGCTTTGGGAGTGTTTGATGGGGTTGTTGAAGAGGGAGCTTTACTCTGAATCTAACCACGTGCTGTACCTGACCTGGGAATGTTTGATAGGAACGGTGTAGTGGGATTTTTACTCTGTATCTAACCCTATGCTGTACCTGTCCTGTGAGTGTTTGATGGGTATTTTGTAGAGGGAGCTTCACTCTCTATCTAACCCCGTGCTGTACCTGCCCTGGGAGTGTTTGATGGTGATGGTGTAGAGGGAGCTTTACACTGTATCTAACCCCGTACTGTACCTGCCTTGGGAGTGTTTGATGGGGATGGTGTAGAGGGAGATTTTCTCTGTATCTCACCCCGTGCTGTACCTGCCCTGGGAGTGTTTGATGGGGATATTGAAGAGGGTGCTTCACTCTGTATCTAACCCCGTGCTTTACCTGCCCCTGGGATTGTTTGATGGGGACCGTGTAGAGGGAGCTTTACTCTGTATCTCACCCCGTGATGTACCTGCCCTTGGAGTATTTGATGGGGACGGTGTAGATGGAGCTTTACTCTGTCTCTAACCTCGGTCTGTACCTGCCCTGGGAGTGTTTGATGGGGATGTTGAAGAGGGAGCTTCACTCTGTATCTAACCCCGTGCTGTACATGCCCTGGGAGTGCTTGATGGGGATGGTGTAGAGGGAGATTTACTCTGTATCTAACCCCTTGCTGTACCTGCCCTGGGAGTGTTTGATGGGAGCAACGTAGAGTGAGTTTTACTCTGTATCTAACCCCGTGATGTACCTGCCCTGGGATTTTTTGATGGGAATGGTGTTGTGGGATCTTTACTCTGTATCTAACCCTATGCTGTACCTGGCCTGGGAGTGTTTGATAGGGACGGTGCAGAGGGAGCTTTACTCTGTATCTAACCCCTTGCTCTACCATTCCTGGGAGTATTTGATCGGTACAGTGTAGAGGGTGCTTCTAATCCTCTGCTGTACCTGTCCTGGGAGTATTTGACAGGTATTTTGTATAGGGAGCTTTACTCTGTATCTAACCCTTTGCTGTACCTGCCCTGGGAGTGTTTGATGGGGACATTGTAGAGGGAGCTTTACGCTGTATCTAACCCCGTGCTGTACCTCCCTTGGGAGTGTTGGATGGGGACAACATAGAGGCAGCTTCTAACCCTGTTGCTGTACCTGTCCTGGGAGTGTTTGATGGGGACAGTGTAGAGGGAGCTTTACACTGTATCTAACCCCGTGCTGTACCTCTCCTGAGAGTGTTTGATAGGGAGAGTGTAGAGGGTGCTTCTAACCCTGTTGCCGTACATGTCCTGGGAGTGTTTGATGGGGATGGTGTCGAGGGAGCTTTACTCTTTATCTAACCCCGTGCTGTACCTGTCCTGGGAGTGTTTGATGGGGACAGTATGGAGGGATCTTTACTCTGTATATAATTCTGTACTGTACCTGTCCTGGGAGAGTTTGATGGCGATGGTGTAGAGGGAGATTTACTCTGTATCTAACCCCGTGCTGTACCTGTCTTGGGAGCGTTTGATGGGGATGGTGTAAAGGGAGCTTTACTCTGTATCTAACCCCGTGCTGTACATGCCCTGGGAGTGTTTGATGGGAGCAATGTAGAGTGAGTTTTACGCTGTCTCTAACCCCGTGCTGTACCTGTCCTGTGAGTGTTTGATGGGGACAGTGTAGAGGGAGCTTTACTCTGTATCTAACCCCGTGCTGTACCTGTCCTGGGATTTTTTGATGGGAATGGTGTTGTGGGATCATTACTCTGTATCTAACCTATGCTGTACCTGGCCTGGGAGTGTTTGATAGGGACGGTGCAGAGGGAGATTTACTCTGTATCTAACCCCTTGCTCTACCAGTCCTGGGAGTATTTGATCGGTACAGTGTAGAGGGCGCTTCTAATCCTCTGCTGTACCTGTCCTGGGAGTGTTTGATGGGGATGGTGTCGAGGGAGCTTTACTCTTTATCTAACCCCATGCTTTATCTGTCCTGTGTATACTGACACTGGATGAAGTTTGAAGGTGTTTCACTCTCACTGTTAATATCACAGAGCCTTTAAACATAAGATGGTCTTTGGAATCAGCCTGGAGAAGCAACTATTTCTACACTGACATTGTGAGAGTGAATAGTTTTAAGCAGAGAAGTTGATGTTTGTTTTAAAGTTAATGGATGTGATAAAGCTGGGAAATCTCTGCTTCTCTGTGTCAGGCCAGGTAATCTCAAAGTGTTCCAGTAAAATAATGCTTCTCTATTAGAACAGAATCAGACAGACTCTTTAGAAAAGTTCAAATATTAATCAGGTAAAAATCCAGCCATGAATCTGTAATTGATTGTCTGACTAATCTCAATGGCAATCGATCAGCAGAGAGCAGTATTTCCTGAACATAAAACACTGCATAACAGGGGATAACACCAATGGTGAACCAAGATTTCTCAAAGTTAAATCACGCTCTATCCTTCAGCCATAGACACGGGGTCAAAACAATCACAGACTGATGGCATCAAAATCTCTCTCCCCACTGCTGGGTCCTGTCAGAAGTAGTTTCCTCATCGATCCCACAGGAAAACAACCCAGGATTAGCTGGGATATGAAGAAAGTGCAGGGTAATGACACCAATTGGCTACCTCATCCAAAAGGCTGGCAAAGACTCAATGGGCAGAATGGCAATTTCTCTGCTATTTGCTTCTGCAACTTTGAGCACCATGGACTTTATTCCTTGTAACAGTCTCTTACTTGAAAGATCAGAGACTTTTGAAAGATCCAAATATCTCATATCCAGGTTATTCATTGAAGTAGCTTAAAACTGATTCCAAAATTGTTAATCTTTTCTTCTGATTATTTTCTATGTTGCCTGGAAGTCACTCCAACTGCGAGGGAGCATGAACAAGGAGGGAATCAGCTGAAACTTGCCAATTCAGGAGGAGACACAGGATGCCTGTCCTTTCTGGTATGTAGAAAGTTCCACCCTACCGCAAAAACCAGGATCAGGAACCTGCCAGCAGGAATAGGGGTTGACCTTTCATCTTCAGTATCTTATTCTGCAGCCACTTTAAGAGAGGTACTATTCGAATCATATCCAATAGAGCAGTGTAATCTTTGTTTTCTTTTTAATTGAAACCCCTGTCCAAACAGCTGATATTTCAGACCCTTAAATAAAGCTCCTAACAATACAAAATATTCTGGTACCCACACACCATCCTCTCACCCTGTGGGAAAGCATTTTGAAGGGGTTTTGTTCAGAAATGTGAACAGCTGATCAACGATAACGGGACATGGCACAAAAAGGTGAGAAAAGCAGCTTCACATCACTGAGAATTCAGGAGGTGAAACTGGGTTATGAACAATGGAGTTACAGATTGAAGTCAGGACTGTTCCCACCCAGATAGATTTTCAATAATTGTGAAGCAGATTAAAACTTCAAAACCAAATCAACTGATGTTATTTCTAACCAGTCCAAAAGGAAATGATTTGCATTTCTATAGCACCTTTTAGTGATCTCAGGGTGTCTCAAAGTGCTTCACATCAAGTAGTTTGGAATGCTGTAATGGAGAAAACAGCAGGCAAATTTACACACAGCAAAGTCCCACACACAGCAAAGTTATAAAGACAGCCAATCCATTTCTGAGATACTGATTGAGGAAGGGCACCAGGTAGAACTGCCCTACTCTTCCGAATAATCTCATGGGATCTTTTACATCCACCCAAATAGTCAAACAGGGCTTCAGTTTAATGTCCTGTCTGAAAAAACAGCACCTCAAAAGAGTGAAACACTCCCTCAGTACTGGCACTGAGGACAATGGGCTTAAATCTCTAGAGTGGAACCAATAAGCTTGACTCAGACAAACATACCACCCAGAGGCACAGCTAGAATCAGGAACCAGCCTGGGCTCAAATGTGTTTTGAAATCAAAGCTTTTTCTGAATGGGGAGTAACTCAAGGAGTGACCAGGTTTTAGAGAAAGACTAAAAAACTGACTTCCTCTGGAGGACATGTTCTCATTTATATGGTACAGAACAGTTCACAGGGTCACCAATCCCCTTGTGGATCCGGACATTGGACCTAGAGCAGATACCCTGCATTATTCTTACAGACAGAGACATTGATGTGAGAGAGTCTCCGGCCGGTTCCAAATGGACTCATTTCAGAGTCCCCAAGTTCTCAGCTCCCTGTGAGGCTGCAGCGAGCAGGTGAATCTGGGCAATGTGCTTTAACAACTATTCAACCATTACAGGCATCTCAACCCCCCCCTCACCATCCCATGTAAACACTTCCATAGCTGCCAGTCAGTGTTCAAACTTAAATTTCCCTCTAAGCCAGTTCAAACACTGACACAATCTGACACCCAAGTCCAGACTGCCAGGTGGCTTTAGATGTGTGAAAACAGCAAACATGAGAGTTTATTCATGCAGGGGGTGGGGGAAGAAAGAGGGGGAGGAGGTGGTGGTGGTGGTGTCACTGGGCTAGTAATTCAGAGGCCCCAGGCTCTAGGTTCAAATCCTGCCGTGGCAGATGGCGGAATAGGAATTCAATAAAAGTCTAATGATGACCATGAAGTCATTGTAAAAATCCATCTGACTAATGCCTTTAGGGAAGGAAATCTGCTGTTCTTACCTGGCCTACATGTGATTCCAGACCCACAGCAATGTGGTTTACTCAGTGCCCTCTGAACTAGGCCCTAGTTCAGTGATGCCCACATCCTATGAGCAAATAAAAAGAGAACCAGTGACAACTGTTTGAAGTTCAATGGCCACAGAGACACAGACACCTTCCTGCTTCCACTTTGAAGTCCAGGACACCAGTTTAGATGATTAACAGTTTATCACCTGTCTATACAATTGAATGTCCTCTAAATTTGCTTTATTGTGTCTCATTCTGGTGATATTCACTATTCACCAAGAAGCCATTAAAAAACACCAATTTTGCCCCCATTCACATTCTGTGAACACCAGTTAGAGATAAATTGATATTAAAATGTTCCAGTCCAGGGATTCGCCAACAGCCCAAACAGGTATTTTCAAGCAACCTGTAAAATAAGCTCAATCTCCACATCAGTGACAGGTATGACAAGCCTCAGTGCCCCAGTCTTAGGATAACTACCTGCTCACTCCCCAAATCCTTGCATGCAAAACATAGAATTATGCCATGACTTTTCCACCAGGTCTAGTCCTGGCTTATTGAGACTCTTGCTCAGGATACAGGTGGCACTGGCTAGGCCAGCATTTGTTGAAGGATATTTGTCATTTTGAAAAGATAAGCTAGGAAAAGATGGTGGGGTAGCTGTTAATTAAGAGTGCAATTACAGTAGTCAGATGACCTTCACTCAAAAGAGCAAGATGTAAAATCAGTTTGATTAGAGATAAGGAATTGTAAAGGTAAGAAGACACTTGAGTAGTTTAAGGCCCCCTAACAGTAATTATATGGTAGGACCAGGTACACAGGAAGAAAAATGGGTGTGTAAGAAAGGTACTGCAATAATCATGGGTGACTAATCTAAATGTTGATTGGGTGAACCAGATTGGCAAGGGGAACCTGGAAAATTAGTCAAGTTTATTTGCAACAATTTCTTAGAGCAAAATGATTCCTGGTTTGGCCACGAGGAGAGAATGATCACAACATGAAATTCTATCAGGTTCAGTTCAGGGGAGAGGTATGCATCTAAGACAGGTGTTTTAGATCTGAATATTAATTCAGGGCATGCACCAGATCTAGCTGAAGTGAATTGGGTAAATAAGTTAAGACTTCAGATGCAGTGGCAGACTTAAATCTTTGAGAGTTAGTAAATATCTCATCCTACTGAAAAAGACGCAGCACTTGTGGCTGAACAAGGAAGTTAAGGATTATATCAAATATAAAGAAACACTGTACAAATCTGCAAAGAACCTGCTAATTAATATTTGCTAATAAGAGAAGGCTCACAACTCATTCCTGGGATGAGGAGATCTTAAAGGCGAGGCCTACCCATTGGAGTTAATAATGAGGTAATCTTATTGAAACATACAAAATCCTGAGCAGACTTCATAGGGTAGAGACCAGGGTGTTGTTTCCATATGTGGGAGAGACTAGACCCAGGGGACAGTTTAAGAATAAGTTTACCATTTAAAGATGAAGCGGAGGAAAACTGTTTCTCTCAAAGGGTCATTAGTCTGTGGAGTTCTCTTCCCTGGAGAGAAGTGGAGGCTGAGTTGGACAGATTTTTGATGGACAAAGGAGTCAAGGGTTATGGGGCAGACAGGAAAATGGAGTTAGTGGTTGTGCTTCCATGTATCTGCTGCCCTTGTCCTTCTATGTGGTAGAGGGTTTGGAAGGTGCTGTCAAAAGGGACTGGAGTTTGCTGTGGTGCATTTTGTAAATGGTACACTGCTGCTACTGTACACTAGTGGCAGAGAGAGATGTTACAGCAAATATTCAAGTGACCTTCTAGCCTACACCCACCTGCATGGAGTCCCCTGCCACATCAAGGAGCTACAAGATTAACATCCTATCCCACAGGATTCAGAGAAACTGAGGGGGGGCTCAAAAAGAATCTTAACAGCTGACCAAGAAATTTGGCAACATGTGATCAGTTACTGCCAGGCCAGAGTTGATTAAACCCCGGAGTTCTGCTCATGGAAGAATCTAGCAGTCAACAAAAAAAAAAAAGGGAGGCAGCATCATAGGTTTAAAAAGTGGCTTTTTATTCAATATAAATTTTTAAACATTTCCATTCTAGCCTTTAAAATTATTTAAATGGCAAATTAAACACCAACCTTCAATTACAATACAAATTCTTAAGATAGCTAACTTGATTGTATAATAAAATAGTATTTCAGTCCTCAACTGAGGAACGTTAAGAGCAGAGATTGTTCAAACAAGTATAGTTTTTGAGCTTAAAATGCTGGGGCACTGATCACCTGACTGGGTCAGGACACAAACTAGTCAATGAATCACTCATACCTGCATTACCAGAAAATTAGTTTCAGGAGAAGTTAGAAGCAGAGGTCAAAGAGGAAAAAAAAAGACAGGAAAGGTGAAACTCAGATCATCGTTTGGTGTTCACCCAATGATAACGATCCACTCGAGGCAACATGACCACGTTGGACACTCTGTACATTCTGTAACTGTTCTGGGTTAAGTGGCAGCTGTGATCTTCAGGAAACATCTTCTTGCGAAGTAACTTGGGTCGTGCTGTTGCAGGGTGAGTGTAGTAATCATTACTCTGCAAAATAACATGTTTAACTTTTAAAAAAAAACTTACTCCAAGTAGAGCCAGAAAAAGGTGCTTGGCCCAGTGTTTATTTTATAGAAATGAATTTGAACACTCCCTCTAGTCCCATATTTAAATTGAACAGATGTGATCCTAAAGATCACTGTGAGACACCACCACCTACTCAAACTGCCCTTAATTCCTACTCAGGAATTTTAATCCAATTCTCTCCCTCCCCCCACCACCCCAAACCATTCCTTCTCCAATAGTCACCTGTGGTGTCTTGTCAGAGTTGTGACATGTAGACCACAGTCACACCATTTATTCTTAGCGTGCATTAACTTTGTCAATCAGATCTTTAAAATCATGTTAACCATTTCTAACTATCACCTTCATCCTCATTTAGTAATTTTACCTTTAAAAGATACTGAAATGACTGCCAAAACTTGGGTAATGGCAATCCGACAGCTGTAAGAATTTGGGGTCTATACTAAACTAGTATTTTCTGCCCTGTATCGAATATTAGCTAAACAGCATTGCCTTTCCAGAGAGAATCAACTTCTTAACACACCAGCATCTAAACAGTCCCTGGAAACATCAGGGTTCAGACTGCCATGTTGACAGTATGGTCTTGTGGACCTTTATCTGTGCAAGTGTTTAAAAGTGGTCAGAAAATGACCTTCTGCATGATGTAAATTAAAAAGCTGGCTGAGCAGGGGAGGAGGTAACCACCCTGACATTTTGGGTACCTGTCCTGTATCTATTGGTCTGAAGGGTTTAAATAGGTAGCTACCAGCCCCCAGAAAAATGATTCATTAACAAGTGCTCAGGGACAGGGGGCCAGTGCTGGTGAGGTCGCAGTGTTAGTCAGGCAGCTGCATTCAGGAGAGAAAGACCAAGGGAAGAGTTCCTTGACACTGATTAGAGAGCAGAATGCTGTTATCAAAGTTAGAGGTCACTGTGCCAACCATCCATCATCAGGAAATTACTCAATTGTCACAGGTCATTGATTAGTTAAAATGCATCATATCTAAACTTGCTTCTTAAACTCTAAAATGACAATGGTCAACTGCCTATCTTAGGTGTCTGTGGCCCCCAAACTAGGAAATCTCAATATGAAGCAGTGTATATTGGTCATTATCCACTCAATCCCAAACTAGTATCTCAGGCCTTCACCATTTCCTTCAGGAATTTGTGATGCATCAGGTCCCAATGCTTTTCTCTAGTTTAACTTCTCCAATGCTTTATAATAAAACTCACTGTTGAATAATTGATTATTTTTGGGAAGGAAATCACAAGAGTTCTAACTCTCAATCCCCACCTCACATTCAACAATGCCCATTTCAGATCATAGTCTACAAAAAAACTGTTTATTATAATCTTTTGCCATCAACTTCAGAAGCCAATGCCCTCCAATTTTCCATTTCTAAGTTTCTATCCTATTGTATTCTAATGCAAATTTAGAAATATTTGCCCAAGTTGTCCCAAATTCAATCATCTTCTTAAAATCCATTACAATTTATAGCCAGCTCTCTCCATTCATGGCACCACTCAGTACAAGTATGAGGCTATTACAGGCTATAAGATCACACTGTGAAAGTGGCTCTAAACTGATGATGGCTATAATGTAACATGTGATTATGACCAAGAAAAACAAAAGTAAAACTGGGAGATGACTGGCCCTGGTCTTTTATTACTTCATAAACAGAACAGTTCAGGCCAGGACCAGACATTTCCCAGGTTTAACCTGTTTTTCCTTCATTTAGGTTGTGAAGTTATTTAATTCTGTGGCCAATATTTAATTAAATATGGTCCAGAATAAGGGAACTTTACAGCCACCTCACTGTGCAACAGTGAACCAGCGGTTGAAGAATATGAAATCTGACTGTTGACCTCATTCATGTTGACCAAGAGAATATTTGAGCTCAAGTTGGGACAAAGTGAATGACCATGGTTAACTGCAGCCATGAGGAACTAACTGTCAGAGGCTGCAGAATAATACAGCCAGAACAAAGCAAATCAGAAATATCTGAAATAGCTGAAGGTCTTTAGCCAAAGTAGTGACCTTGTGATTGAGACCATGTGCAAGGTGGTGATTGAGATGATGTGTTCAAACATCCAGGACAAGTGTGATAATAACCTTCTCTTACCAGTGACAAGCCTGCTAGAATTTATTTTAAAAATTCACAGGGTAACTTTCGAGTTATCAACAGATCGCATGTAACTCTTTCGAGTACATTCACAGTTCTTGGACAGGGTAAGGAGTACACAAACATTCAGATTATGGATTAGAGGGACCACAAACCCTGTCTGTAACAATGGAGAAAGCCAGTTTAGAGAACTGCTAGTCACTACTATAAAATCAGCATGAAACCTGGGCCACAAATAAAGAGTCTGTAGAATTTCCTGAGAGAGGGAGGGAGGGGGAGAGAGAGCACTGCCCTCTGCTTAAACACCTGGCTGAGGTAGCATCAGGAAATAGGGAAGTTTGATCCAGTACCCACACAAACATTTGCTGCAGGGTGACTGCAGCCTTTTCCAGTCCAAGCCAGAGCTGACAGCCACTCACTGAAGGAACCAGGGACTACACTTTTTTTTTGCAGAGCATTGCTTAATTGGAAGGGATGAGGACAGTTATTCCCACTGATCTCCCCATTAGTCAGCATCAATGAATGCTAAGGATAGATTGTAATATATTGGGAATGAACAACAGGTGCTAGCTAATCATTGCTCTAGTGAGAGAAATTAAACTAAGACAAATCTAAACTAATGCTTTGAAGATATCCCTCCCCCAAAAGGTAGCAAGTAGCATAAACACTTCAAATATTGGATCTTTCCTCATTAAAGGAGGTTTGCCAGTTGAGACCAGCAAGTTATTTATCAGCTGGGCTGCTTTTCCTTTAGGATAGCAAATAGGAGCAAGCAGCCAATTGGCTCAAGCCTTTAATTAGATCATGCCTGATCATCTATCAGAATGCAATTTTCCCCACACTATCCCCATATCCCTTGGTGTCTTCACTACTCAGTCCTTGTATTGAACATGCTCAATGACTGAGCCTCCACAGCCCTCTGGGGTAGAGAATTCCAAACATCTATCACCCTCTGAAGCATTTCTCCTCAGTCTTAAATGGCTTTCCCCATATTCTGACACTGGGTTCTAGGCCCCCAGCTAGGGAAACATCCTTCCTGCATTTACTTTGTTCAATAAGATGGTCTAATTCTAAACTCTAGAGAATACAGACCCAGAGGATAATCTCATCACCCCATGAATCAGTCTGGCAAACCTCAATTGCACTCACTGAGAAGTATATCATTCTCAAGACCACCTAAAACTGTACACATTACTCCAGGTGTGGACTCATCAAGGCTCTATACAACTGCAGCATGACATCTTTACTCCTGTACTCAAATCCTCTTGCAATAAAGGCCATTAGCCTTCCTAACTGCTTGCTGCACCTGCACCAGTGACTTGAACAAGGACACAGGTCCCTTTGGATATCGACACTTCCCAGTCTCAATATTTAAATTACTCTGCATTTCTGTTTCTAACTAAAATGGAAAACTTCATTTTTCCCCCACATTATATTCCATCGGCCATGTTCTTGCCCACTTAGCCTGTCCAAATCTCCTTTGCATCCTTCTCAGCTCACGTGTCACCTCTTGGTGTGTCATCAGCAAACTTGGAAATTACATTTAGTCCCCACAATATATAATGATTTGGATGTAAACAGCTGGAAACCAAGTACTTATCCTTGCAGTACCTGACTAGTCACAGCCTGCCAACCTGAAGTGACCTGTTTATTCCCACCATTTAATTCTCAATCCATACCAGCATTATCCCCAATCCCAGGCGTTCTAATTTAGTTTACTAAATTTATTGAAAGCCTCCAGAAAATCCAAATATACCACATCCACTGGGTTTCCCCCTCGTCTATTCTACTCGTTACATCAACAACTCCAGTTTGTCAACCATTTCCCCTTCATGAATTTGGATTCTGCCCAATCCTGCCATTATTTTCTAAGTGTTCAAACACTGGAGTTACATTTGCTGCATTTAGTTTGCAGGAACCATTCCAGAATTTATAGAATTTTGAAAGATGATCACCAACACACCCACTATCTTTACAGACTCTTTCAACACTCAGATGTTCAGGTCCAGGGATTTGTCAACTTCAGTCCCATTAATTTCCCCATTAACACTTTATTACCAATTTCTTTCAGTTCCTCATTTCTGCTAGTCCCTTGGTTTTTGATTTCTGGAGGATTTTTGTATCTTCACCTCCATGAAGAGGAAAGCATTGGTTTAGTTTCTCTGCCATTTCCTTATTCCCCATTCTCTGCCTGTAATAGGTCCATATTTGTCTTTGCTAATCTTTTCCTTTTTACATACCTATGGAAGCTTTTAACAGGCTGTTTTTATATTTCTCACTAGTTTAGTTTCACACTATTTTTTTCTTTCAGTTTCTTGGTCCTGCTTTGCTGAATCCTAAAAAGCTCCCAATCCTCAGGCTTACTATTTGTTAGCTTCTTCCTTGGATCTAATATACAATCTTTAGCTTCTCATTAGCCACAGTTGGATTACTTTCTGTTGGGTTTTTGTGCCCCAAATTAATGCAAATTTGAGGTAAACCATGCATTAATTCTTTAAATGCCAGCCTTTGCCTGTCTACTCATCACACCTTCTAATAAAGTCTTCCAATCTACCACAGCCAAATTGCTCCTCATATCATTGTAGTTTCCTTTGTTTAGATTCAAGAAAAGGTTTCAGAATGAACTATATTTTCAAACTTCATGTAAATTCTCTCTTAATGGTCACTATTCCCTACAATAAGAATATTCCTTTACAGTAAGATTAACCCTCATTGCACAATACTAGATCCAAAATGGCCCATTGGTGCCTCAAACTGTTCTAGAAAACCATCTAATCTACATTAGAAGAACTCATTCTCCACAGCATTAGTGTTAATTTGGTTTATTAGGTCTATGTAGATTGAAGTCCATCATTACCATTTTACTCTTGCTATACACCTCTAATTTCCTGATTTATGCCATGTCCTACATTATAGGCCAAACAGCAGTGGTAAATTACTCCCAAATGTTTGCTGTTTCTTGGCTCCGCCCAAACTGGTTCTACATCTGGAACTTCTAATTGAAGATCCTCTCACATCCTCAATAGTGCTGACCAATCCCCTTTTCACCTATCCTTCCCAAATGTTGGATACCCTTGAACATTGTTTCCAGCCTCAGTCACTCTGCAATCACAGCTCTAATGACAATTTGAACATACCCATTTACTTCTACATGTGCTGCCAATGCATCTAACCTGTGAATGCTGTGTGCATTCAGATAGGCAAAATTAAAGTGCACTTTTAACTCCTGTAGTTTGACCCTATTTGATGCTGACCTTTGCTTCCACCACCTTCTAATTTCACTTACTACTTTTCTTCCTACATTACCCAAGCTAGAGTTTAAAATCAGATGCTGAAGATTAGCAGAAATCACTGCCTGACTGAGGAAATTAGCATTTAATACATAAGAAAATACTCAAGTGCATGTTTAAGGCACCCAGGGACTTTACTGATTCGTCTCCACAATTGGAGACCTACAGATTTCTGCAGCTCAAGTTAGTTTCATGACAATACATGCCATCCACCACCCCCCCACCTGCCCCCCACCACCACAATAATGATTGGCAATGTACCTGGTAGATACTCCTTGGATTAATCACTGTTGGGATGGTTTGGGGCCCCTCACCAGGGCTTCCTCTATCCTTGAAGCTGGTATATACTTCAAACTGGTACACACTGTTTGGGTTGTTCACAATTGGTATGGTCTTTCTTTCCTCTTCCCTAGAGGGGTAAGTAGCATTTGTGTTGCTGACAGAGGTGGTATTTGGGTCCTTGTAGCTCTCCTCATCAGAGGAGGTACCCGAGTAATAATCAGAGGTAGCGCGTTCTGCAGCATTGCTAATGTGTTTAAAGATTTCAGAGTCTGTGTGATGTTCCTCTAATCTGGTCACAATGAATGGCTGGTTCTTCTCTCCACACCTGGAAGATAATACAAGGTTAAAAGGGTCAGCAATAAGGAAAGGAAAGCACTGTGGTAGTTTTCAGATGGGAATTAAAAGTTTTTAAAATCAGTAATTTAATTAGATTAATGGAAGTTATTCACAGCTTAGTCTTAGTAAGACCAGGAACACAGCTGCCATGTTGAGCCATCCCTCAGCAGATTCTTTGATTCCTTTCTACATGTTTATCCAGCTTCCTCTTTAAATGCATTCATTTGTTTTACAGGTGATTCATCTCCAACCACTGATCGAGAGAAACGTAGAATGTGTTCTTGGGAGAAACTTCTCCCAAATTCCTGATTGGATCTTAAATCGATTGCCACCAGTTCTGGTTCATCTTGTAACTGAAAGCCTCTTCTGTACATCTACTGCTTTAAACCCTTTAAGCTTAAAGGCTTTTCAGGTCACACCTCGATTTCTCTTTTCCAGATAAAGAGCCCCAGTCTGTTCAGTCTTTCTGGATAATGATACCAGAACTGAGGTGAAGGCATCAGCTGTTAGCTATCAGGGTAACAGAAGATGGAAGGAACTCCCTGTAATCCCAGTGCTGCACTAATCAAATTTGATGTAATCAGGTTCTGCAACTAACTCATTGAAGTCATATTAGATGTCTACACAATTACCTTCCACCTCCCTCTGACTGGCTTTTGTCTTTTCAGGATGGTCAAGGAGTGACCTCAGAGGTCTTTAAAATTCTGAAAGGTTTTGATCAAGTGGATACAGAGAGAATGTTTCCCTTTGTGGGGAAGAGCAGAACTAGAAGCCATTGATATAAGATAGTCACCAAGAAATCCAATAGGGAATTCAGAAGAAATTCTCCGCCCCCCTCCCCTCCATTTGTGGGATGTGGGCTTTGCTGGCTAGTCCAGTATTTATTGCTCATCCCTAGTTGCCCTTGAGAAGGTGGTGAGCTGCCTTCTTGAACCACTACAGTCCATGTGGTGTAGGTACACCCACAGTGCTATTAGGGAGGGGGTTCCAGGATTTTGACCCAGTGACAGTGAAGGAAAGGCGATATATTTCCAAGTCAGGATGGTGAGTGACTTGGGAGGGGAACTTCCAGGTGGTGGTGTTCCCATCTATCTGCTGCTCTTATCCTTCTAGGTGGTAGTGGTCGTGAGTTTGGAAGGTGCAAAGGAGCCTTGGTAAATTCCTGCAGTGCATCTTGTAGATGGTACACATGCTGCTACTGTGCGTCGGTGGTGGAGGGAGTGAATGTTTGTGGATGTGACGCCAATCAAGCAGACAGCTTTGTCCTGGGCAGTGTCCAGCTTCTTCAGTGTTGTAGGAGCTGCACTCGTCCAGGCAAGTGGGGAGTATTTCATCACACTCCTGACTTGTGCCTTGTGGATGGTGGACAGGCTTTGGGGGAGTCAGGAGGTGAGTTACTCGTTGCAGGATTCTTAGCCTCTGACCTGCTCTTGTAGCCATAGTATTTTATGGCTAATCCAGTTCAGTTTCTGATCAATGATAACCCCCAGGATGTTAATAGTGGGGGATTCAGTGATGGTAATGCTATTGAACATCAAGGGGCAATGGTTGGATTCTCTTGTTGGAGATGGTCATTGCCTTACACTTGTGTGGCACGAATGTTACTTGCCATTTGTCAGCCCAAGCCTGGATATTGCCCAGGTCTTGCTGCATTTGGACATGGGCTGCTTCAGTAGCTGAATCACCACGAATGCTGATGATTGCAGAATGTTCAGCACCAAATATCCCCACTTCTGACCTTATGACGGAAGGAAGGTCATTGATGAAGCAGCTGAAAATGGTTGGGCCAAGGACACTACCCTGAGGAACTCCTGCAGTGATGTCCTGGAGCTGAGATGACTGACCTCCAACAAGCACAACCATCTTCCTTTGTGCAAGGTATGACTCCAACCAGCAGAAAGTTTCCCCCTGATTCCCATTGACTCCAGTTTTGCTAGGGCTCCTTGATGCCACACTCGGTCAAATGCTGCCTTGATGTCAAGGGCAGTCACTCACCTCAGGAGTTCAGCTCTTTTGTCCATGTTTGGACCAAGGCTGTAATGAGGTCAGGAGCTGAGTGGCCCTGGCAAACTCAAACTGGGCATCAGTGAGCAGGTTATTGCTAAGTAAGTGCCACTTGATAGCACTGTTGATAACCCCTTCCATTACTTTACTGATGATGGAGAGTAGACTGATGGGGCGGTAATTGGCCGGGTTGGATTTGTCCTGCTTTTTGTGTACAGGACATACCTGGGTAGATGCTAGTGTTGTAGCTGTACTGGAATGTGCAGCTTGCTACAGAGTGGTTGAAGTGAACAGTATTGAAACATTTAAAGAAGTTAGACAGGCATGTGCAGGAGAAGGAAAAAAAGGGTTACAATGATGAATTTAGAGGAGAAAAGAGGCAGCTCAAGTGGAATGTAAACACTGACATGGGCTGAATGGCCTGTTCCATATCCTATGTAATCAGTCATTAGCCAATTTGAAACTTCCCAGACAGATCGCTCCCTCCCCCTTGTAGGGATTTTCAGACTGGACTTGGAATTATAAGTACCAGCTGTTTTATTTTTTAAATTGCAACATAAATGGCCCCTTAACAATTGGCTCAACATTAATCTAGACATGCTCCAGATTAGTTTCCCCAGAGATTACCCTTCCCTTATTGGCTGAGTTTTGTCACTCAGGAGATTACATAGCTGGAGGAGGCAAGGGTAGCAAATAATCAGGTCTATGTATTAAATGGGCCAATGCTCCGATTCCATCCTCAATATACATGAGCCAGTGGATGGAACAGGTAGAAACCAAAGCAACAATAAAAGCAAAAAACTGCGGATGCTGGAAATCCAAAACAAAAACAAAAATACCTGGAAAAACTCAGCAGGTCTGGCAGCATCTGCTGAGAGGAACACAGTTAACGTTTCGAGTCCGAATAACCCTGAATGAAGGGTCATTCGGACTCGAAACATTAACTGTGCTCCTCTCCGCAGATGCTGCCAGACCTGCTGAGTTTTTCCAGGTATTTTTGTTTTTGTTTAGAAACCAAAGCAAACCCTGGAGACCAAACAGCTGATATTAGATCAAACCTTACCTACACCACACCTCATACGGATCCACCCAGATGGTGAGTTCCTTTGGTAGTGCTAAAGATGAATAATCAATATTGCTTTCTATACATGCTTGGAGAAGCACTGGATCCAGAGGCTGAATCTTGTTCACCCGGATACACCTTTGATGGGAAAGATAGATCTTATCAGGAGAATTCCAGATAGTCCGGTTCAAGGTAAAATTTAGCCAATGCAGCAAAACATTGTCCGGCTCAATTATATCTCCAGATTGTGATAAGCATAACAAAAGCCAGGCATCTGACCATCTTAACACTGCATTGAGCATCAGCTTCAAGTCACAAGTTTTCTATTTTAGGAAAAATGTCTAGATTTTATTAAATACATTCATTAATTAGTTCACATTCTAATCCACTTAAAGCTGATGGGCTCTGCCATTTGATATTAAGATTGAACGATGTTAGCTATTTTGCTGAATTTGAAATCTGAACTGAAAGTTGCAATATTGACTATTTGGGTCAATTATCTTCATCTAGTACAACTTCCAGATCTAACAGTCGCCAGAGTGCGAAGCTGATGTATCATCAATTAGACAGATTCACAAGGAAACTCTATACCAACATCAGCTGATATATCTCCCCAGCAGCCCCACCTCCACATCAGAGAATACCAAGGGCTTCAGCTCCAGCCGGCAGTCAGGGGTCCAAGCCTCAAACTTATACATGTTTTTAGGACCAATATTCTCTGAGAGACCCACCCCGACCAAAAAAAAAAGGGAAAGTCATTGGGTCACGTGCCCCTCAACTTATTAGTGGTGGGGTGGGGAGAATGAGCTCAAGTCCCACCTGTATGCTTGTCCCTTCACTGGGTTTCCCGAGTACCAATGATTCTTGTATTTCTCAAACAAGATCTTGGTCAGTTTGTTGCCAAATTTCTCAATCTTCTTTTTGCTGAGTTTCTCATTTCTCCTCACCATTCTGGAGATGAATACCACTGTGGCAGCAATTTCCTCTCTCATTGTTTTTTTCATTAGCACCTGGAAAGTTAGCCAATGTCAGACACCATTTCACAGCATTTCCTCCTCCTCTTCCTCCTCCACCCTCAAAGAAAAAAAAAATCAGCATAGCAAGCTCCCACAAACAGATTGGTAACCAGTTAATCAGTGATTTTGGTCAAGGGGTACATTGACCCAGAAGAACACCAAATGATGACATGGAATTTAAGTTGTGCGGCCCACCCTCAGCACTGGCCAAGTGACTCAACTACAACCAGGACAGGAGATGCCACACCAGCACTTAAACACAGCAACATGGGAACTCACACAATCACTATACCCATTGAAGAGCTCTTGGTTAAACATACTTACCATAATAGGCAGTTTATTTAATCCAATAACTTATGAGCTACAAAGTATTAAAGATGCTTCACTATCTCATAGAATTCAGTCTAACAGGGTTCTACATTGTTCATGTGACAGTCAGTCATTAGCGATCACAACAGGAAGTAAATAGTTTCCCTTACCAGGTAAAGATTCATTTTGAATGGAAATTAGAGGAGGTTCTAGTCTCATTGCTTTAACCTGCCTCAGGTGAGGAGGAAGTCTGTATCACCACCCAGCAAGTAGAGTAGCCCAGTCTAATCTACATCCCACAGCTCAGGAGTTTAAACAGTTTCCCCTCATTCAGTTCTCCCCCCACCCAACCTTGTCCACCTCCTGATAACATGAACCAGTTCCCACCTCAGACATCTATACCCAACATACAGCCTTCCCTTCCCATCCCAGCAGTTGCTGAGTCAGGAGCACCACTCAATAACACTAAGGCAAATAATAACAACCCAGGCACCAACCACAATCATCTACAGCTCAAACCTGAGCTCCTCCATTAACTGAAACTTCAAGACACTGAGTTGTATCTAATCACAAAGACATTTACCCAAACTGGAAGCTTTGGATCAATCCACTTACTAATTCTCACTCAGCTCCATTACCCACACACTTGGGGGAAGGGCTTTTATACAGAGGGGTGAATCATGGGAAACTCACCACTCCCACAATTTCTCAATGATCTCCAAGAACAGACAGAAATTAACAAATCATAGGCCCTCACTGATCAATTTCTACAACTGATCCTTTCATTGTATTTTGATGATGTTTCTCTGAATTGATCAGATCAGTGTCCAGAGCCAAGCTTTATCCCTCAATCAACATCTGCTCATTAGCACACTGCTATTTGTGGGATCTTGCTGTGCACAAATTGGCAGCTGCGTTTCCTACATTTCCTGCAGTGATCACATTTCAAAAGTATTTTACTGGCTGTGAAAATGCTTTGAGAGGTTCAGGGGTTATGAAAGATGCTGTATATAAATATGTCAAAGACATCATGTGACCAATGGGAGCTGCAGACATTGGAATGTGAAGAAGTTGCTGATTTGCCTGTTCCAGGAGGGTTGGGAACTGCTCTTCTCTCAAACCTTTATTCAATTTCATTGATTCAGATTGGTGACCCAGACAATGCAACTTTCAATACTTCCAAACAGAAGATCAGGTCCCTCCCACATCGAACAGACCCTGTCTATATCAAACAGGCCCCACCCATAATGAGAAGACCCCTCCCACATTAAACAAGTCTCCCTTATAATATGTAGGCTCCTCCCTCATTGAACAGACCTCCCCATATTGAATAGGCCCCTCCCACATATCTCAACAGCTTCAAAAAACCAGAAAGAAATGATTGTGGTGACCCACTGATCTATGCAATCATTCGAGTCTAGTTATTGTTTGCATATCCAGGCGAGGAGCCACTTTCACAATTCAGGAGGTCCTCTCTATCGCTCCACCATTGGCGGCCGTGCCTTCAGCTGCCTGGGCTCCGAGCTCTGGAATTCCCTCCTTAAACTTCTCCACCTCTCTCTCTCGTCTATCCTAATCATTTCTTCTGTAGCTCAGTGTCAAATTGTATTTGTTAATGTTGTTCATTAATAAACTTAGGATGGACGGTCTACTACTTTAAAGGTGCTATCTAAATGCAAGTTGTTGTTGTTGACAGCAGTAGGACAGAAGGGAAGGTGCCAATGCTTCACTCATGCCCAGTTCAAGTTTTCAAAGCCAGTGGATTTCAGGAGTAGCTAAAAAGTTGTCACCTTTCTCATGTGTTAACATTGACAATTTACTGGAATTGAATGTAAGGAAAGGTCATCTCACATTCTGCAACTAACCCTGTGAATGTGTGTATTACACCCGTACAACACCGTCTATAAATGCTTCACTACTGAGAGCGAGTGTGAGGTGTGTGGGGTCAAGATTTGAGTTTCTGGGAAAGAATGAATGGAGCAGAGGGTGCCTCTCATGTCTGACTAATTTGATTGAACTTTTCGAAGAGGTGAGTAGATGAGGGCAATGCATTTGACGTAGTCTACTTGGACTTCAGCAAGGCTTTTGATAAGGTCCCACATGGGAGACTGATAACGAAGGTAAGAGCCCATGGGATCCAAGGCGATTTGGCAAATTGGATCCAGAATTGGCTGAGTGGCAGGAAGCAGAGGGTGATGGTCGAGGGGTGTTTTTGTGACTGGGTCCCTGTGTCCAGTGGGGTTCCACAGGATCGGTGTTGGGTCCCTTGCTGTTTGTGGTATATGTAAACAATTTAGAATTGAATGCAGGGGGGTTATTCAGTAAGTTCGCAGATGACACGAAAATTGGTGGGGCGGTAAATAGTGAGGAGGATAGCCTTAGATCACAGGAGGATATAGACGGGCTGGTCAGATGGGCTGATCAGTGGCAAATGGAATTTAATCCAGATAAGTGTGAGGTGATGCACTTCGGCAGGACAAACAAGGCACGGGAATACACGATGAATGGTAGGACCCTGGGAAGTACCGAGGATCAGAGGGACCTTGGTGTGCATATCCACCAGTCCCTTAAGGTAGCGGGACAGGTAGATAAGGTGGTTAAGAAGGCATATGGGATACTTGCCTTTATTAGCTGAATATAAGAGCAGGGAGGTTATGCTGGAACTGTATAAAACACTGGTTAGGCCACAGCTAGAGTATTGCGTGCAGTTCTGTAGTCTGCATTATAGGAAGGATGTGATTGCACTAGAGAGATTGCAGAGGAGATTTACCAGGATGTTGCCTGGGCTGGAGAGTTCTAGTTATGAGGAGAGATTGGATGGACTGGGGTTATTTTCCCTGGAGCAGAGGAGATTGAGGGGGGACATGATTGAGGTGTATAAAATTATGAGGGACATAGATAGGGTAAAAAGGAAGGAACTTTTCCCCTTGATGGAGGGATCTATAACCAGGGGGCATAGATTTAAGGTAAGGTGCAGGAGGTTTAGAGGGGATGTGAGGAAGAATTCTTTCACCCAGAGGGTGGTGGGAATCTGGAACTCACTGCCTGAAAGGGTGGTAGAGGCAGAAACCCTCTTAACATTTAGGAAGTATTTGGATGTGCAGTTGCGATGCCATGGCATACAAGGCTATGGGCCTAGTGCTGGAAAATGGGATTAGAATCGTTAGGTACTTGTTTGACCGGAGCAGCCTCGATGGGCCGAAGGGCCTTTTTCTGTGCTGTAGACTTTCTGACTCTATGACTCCATTGCTTCTTTTGCCAAATACCTTAAATCTCTTCCCTCTAATTCTTGATCCTTTCATGCATGGGAACAGTTTCTCCCTCTCCACTCTGTCCAGACCCCTCATGATCTTGAACAAATCTCCTCTCAGTCTGCTTTTCTCCAAGGAAAACAATCCTAACTTCTTCAATCTATTTTCCTAACTGAAGTTCCTCGGCCCTGGAACCATTTTCGTGAATCTTTTCTGCACCCTCTCCAGTGCCTTCACATCCTTCCTAAAGTGTGGGGCCCAGAACTGGACACAATACTCCAGCTAAGGCTGAACTAGTGTCTTATTCAAGTTCAACTTAACCTCCATGCTCTTGTACTCTCTGCCCCTATTAATAAAGCCTAGGATACTGTATGCTTTACTAACCGCTCTCTCAATCTGTCCTTCCACCTTCAATAATCAAGTCCCTCTGCCCTTGCACCCCCTTTAGAATTGTGCCCTTTATTCTATGTTGTTTCTCCACATTCTTCCTACAAAAATGAATCACGTTTCTCCACATTGAACTTCGTGGGAACGTGGGAACATAGGACTGAGGAGCAGGAGAAGGCCATTCAGCCCTTCGAGCCTGCTCCGCCATTCAATAAGATCATGGTTGATCTGGTTGTGGTCTCAACTCCACTTTGCCATCAGACCCATTAACCCTTGACTCCCTCGTCTGTCAAAAATCTGCTTGTCCTTTTGAAGTTCTACTCACAGTTCACAATATTCCTGAGTTTGGTATCATCTGCAAATTTTGAAATTGTGCTTGTACACTAAAGTCTAGCTCACTAATATATATCAGGAAGAGCAAAGATCTCAACACTGACCCCTGGGGAACTCCACCACAAACCTTCCTCCAGCCAGAGAAACATCCACCACTACTACTCTGTTTCCTGTGACTCAGCCAATTTCATATCCATGTTGCTACTATCCCTTTTATTCCATGAGCTATGACTTTGCTCACAAGTCTGCTGTGTGGCACTGTATCAAATGTCTTCTGGACGTCCGTGTACACCACATCAACAGCATTGCCCTCATCAATCCTCTCTATTACCTCTTCAAAAGACTCCAGCAAGTTAGTTAAACACATTTAACTAACACGTTAGTTAAGTTCCCTTAAGAAATTCATGCTGGCTTTCCTTAATTAGCCTGCATTTGTCCATGTGACAATTAATATTGTCCCAAATTATCATTTCTAGAGGCTTCCCCACCACCAAAGTTAAACTGACTGGTCTGTAGTTGCTGGGCACATCTTTACACCCTTTTTTGAACAAGGGTATAATGTTTGCAATTCTCCAGTCCTCTGGCACCACCCCTGAGTTTAAGGAAGACTGAAAAATTATGGCCAGTGCCTCCACAATTTCCACTCTCCCTTCCCTCAGTGTCCTTGGATGCATCTCATCCGTTCCTGATGCTTTATCAACTTCAGTTCAGTCACCGATTACCGTTGTCTGATCAGAGATTGGCAAATGGCCTGAGTGATGGTGACAATGAATTCATTTCAAAAACTGGAGGAGGAAAATAGAACTCAAAATATAGGGACTGGATTTTTTAGGCGGGTGGGAAGCGGGGGTGGGGAGGCCAAAAATCAGCAGGGTTAGATCTTGGGCAGGAAGGGGTGGGGGTGGCGACTCCATCGGAAGAGCCCCTCCCCCCAAAGTCCGGTGGCTTCTGAACTTCCCTCCGCGGCCTCTCCCCTGGGACACCCCCCATCGCCCCCTTTGCGCCTCCCCCAGGTCTTCCCTCCCCCTCCCCACCCTGGACCCTTTAAACCCACCTGGGCCTCCGGTGCCCGGACTTAGACTCAGGCCCTGCCTTTAGCCACTTCATTTGAGTGTGAACTGGCTGCGTGTCACGCAGGGTCAGCAAGGACGTGTCCCCAAGACCCCGCCATCCGAAACATTCAGGCCAGAAGCTCTGGTCATTAGCAGGTGAATCACTAATTGAAGGTTGCAGGTGCTGCAATGTTCCACCAGAGGGCAGTAGGAGGCTGTCTCGAATGCCCCAGACTGGGGGAGGAGCCAGGGAGATAACTTGAAAGTTAATCCTCTTAAAAAAGGTTTAGAATCTCATTTCCGAATACACTCTACAAATTTAATCTCATTGCTGTTTTTCCGAAGTTTTCTTTTGTTGCTGCCCCCTCTCCTGAAGATGTGACTCACACTGGAATACGAGAGAAAGATTTGTATTTCTATAGTGCCTTTCACATCCTTGGATGTCACAAAAGTATTTAGTTATTTTTGAACTGTAGACATCTTAGCAGCCAGAGTGTGCACAGAAAGATTCCACAATCCCACAAATACAAATCAGATTAAATGACCAGATAATCTGTTTTTATGATGTGATCAAGTGATAAAAATTGGCCGGGACACTGGGGAAAACTCCCCTGCTCTTAAAATAGTTTCATAGAATCTTTTACATCCACCTGAGAGGGCAGGAAGCTCCTTGTTTAACGTCTCATCTAAAAGACAGTACTCCTGACAGTGCAGCACTCCCTCGGTGCTGATCCTGCGACAGTGCAGCACTCCCTCAGTACTGACCCTCCGACAGTGCAGCACTCCCTCAGTACTGACCCTCTGACAGTGCAGCACTCTCTCAGTACTGACCCTCTGACAGTGCGGCACTCCCTCAGTACTGACCCTCTGACAGTGCAGCACTCCCTCAGTACTGACCCTCTGACAGTGCAGCACTCCCTCAGTACTGACCCTCTGACAGTGCAGCACTCCCTCAGTACTGACCCTCTGACAGTGCAGCACTCCCTCAGTACTGACCCTCCGACAGTGCAGCACTCCCTCAGTACTGACCCTCTGACAGTGCAGCACTCCCTCAGTACTGACCCTCTGACAGTGCAGCACTCCCTCAGTACTGACCCTCTGACAGTGCAGCACTCCCTCAGTACTGACCCTCTGACAGTGCAGCACTCCCTCAGTACTGACCCTCTGACAGTGCAGCACTCCCTCAGTACTGACCCTCTGACAGTGCAGCACTCCCTCAGTACTGACCCTCTGACAGTGCAGCACTCCCTCAGTACTGACCCTCTGACAGTGCAGCATTCCCTCAGTACTGACCCTCTGACAGTGCAGCACTCCCTCAGTGCTGACCCTCTGACAGTGCAGCACTCCCTCAGTACTGACCCTCTGACAGTGCAGCACTCCCTCAGTGCTGACCCTCTGACAGTGCAGCACTCCCTCAGTACTGACCCTCTGACAGTGCAGCACTCCCTCAGTACTGACCCTCTGACAGTGCAGTACTCCCTCAGTACTGACCCTGACAGTGCAGCACTCCCTCAGTACTGACCCTCTGACAGTGCAGCACTGCCTCAGTACTGACCCTCTGACAGTGCAGCATTCCCTCAGTGCTGACCCTCCGACAGTGCAGCACTCCCTCAGTACTGACCCTCCGACAGTGCAGCTCTCCCTCAGCACTGACCCTCTGACAGTGCAGCACTGCCTCAGTACTAACCCTCTGACAGTGCAGCACTCCCTCAGTACTGACCCTCTGACAGTGCAGCACTCCCTCAGTGCTGACCCTCCGACAGTGCAGCACTCCCTCAGTGCTGACCCTCCGACAGTGCAGCTCTCCCTCAGCACTGACCCTCTGACAGTGCAGCACTCCCTCAGTGCTGACCCTCTGACAGTGCAGCGCTCCCTCAGTACTGACCCTCTGACAGTGCAGCACTCCCTCAGTACTGACCCTCTGACAGTGCAGCACTCCCTCAGTACTGACCCTCTGACAGTGCAGCACTCCCTCAGGACTGGCACTGGGATTGTCAACCTGGATTATAAATTCTTGGGTCTGGGGTGAAACTGAGACGTCGAGTCCGGGACAATGCAGCCAGTCCAATCCTGTCTTCATCTGCGTCCCACTGGACAGTGATCAGGGGGTCTCCCAGCCTCAAGGTACAGACGCCACTAACCTGACCCCTCTGCTTTTCAAACTCGACAGAAACCAGGAAGCAAATCTGAGACCTCCTGGTCTGCTTCACCAATCTATCTAAACTCAGCAGGGTCAGCTCAGGGCAAGTCAAACAGTAGAGGTCAGGGTCGAGGAAATTATTGAAAAACCTGGGCCATTTGATAAGTAAAAACAAAATTATTCCCAGAGGTATGTTTGCAACTGGATGGAAGCTATGGGTTGCTTGGACTTTGAGCCACACAGTAACAGAAGCAGTTCCAGCAAGTCTGAACAGGCCCATTGGATTACCTCAAATCAGAGAGAGAGACAGGTGCCAAGCAAAACAATTAAACTGAAACCTATTTATGCAGCAAGTAAATGCCGGTGAAAGTGACCATCCAACTGGGGGCTTCAGCCACAGGACAGGCCTGTTGTGTGGAATCACCTTATAACAACACCAGCCTGAGGAGCAACAATTAGACCTTAGCAGTTTTAAAACATCATCCCCACCTACCCACCCCCTCCCCGAATCCCTCAATCCCCACCCCCTCCCCGAATCCCTCAATCCCCACCCTCTCCCCGAATCCCTCAATCCCCATCCCCTCCCCGAATCCCTCAATCCCCACCCTCTCCGCATATCCCTCAATCCCCACCCCCTCCCCATATCCCTCAATCCCCACCCCCTCCTCATATCTCTCAATCCCCACCCTCTCCGCATATCCCTCAATCCCCACCCCCTCCGCATATCCCTCAATCCCCACCCCCTCCCCATATCCCTCAATCCCCACCCCCTCCCCATATCCCTCAATCCCCACCCCCTCCTCATATCTCTCAATCCCCAACCCCTTCGCATATCCCTCAATCCCCACCCCCTCCCCATATCCCTCAATCCCCACCCCCTCCCCAAATCCCTCGATTCCCACCCCCTCCCCAAATCCCTCGATCCCCACCCCCTCCCCATATCCCTCAATCCCCACCCCCTCCCCAAATCCCTCGATCCCCACCCTCTCCCCATATCCCTCGATCCCCACCCTCTCCCCATATCCCTCGATCCCCATCCTCTCCCCGAATCCCTCAATCCCCCTCTCTCCCCGAATCCCTCGATCCCCACGCTCTCCCCAAATCCCTCGATCCCCACGCTCTCCCCGAATCCCTCGATCCCCACCCTCTCCCCGAATCCCTCGATCCCCACCCTCTCCCCGAATCCCTCGATCCCCACCCTCTCCCCGAATCCCTCGATCCCCACCCTCTCCCCGAATCCCTCGATCCCCACGCTCTCCCCGAATCCCTCGATCCCCACCCCCTCCCCGAATCCCTCGATCCCCACCCCCTCCCCATATCCCTCGATCCCCACCCCCTCCCCAAATCCCTCGATCCCCACCCCCTCCCCAAATCCCTCGATCCCCACCCTCTCCCCATATCCCTCAATCCCCACCCCCTCCCCAAATCCCTCGATCCCCACCCTCTCCCCATATCCCTCGATCCCCACCCTCTCCCCATATCCCTCGATCCCCACCCTCTCCCCGAATCCCTCGATCCCCCTCTCTCCCCGAATCCCTCGATCCCCACGCTCTCCCCGAATCCCTCGATCCCCACGCTCTCCCCGAATCCCTCGATCCCCACCCTCTCCCCGAATCCCTCGATCCCCACCCTCTCCCCGAATCCCTCGATCCCCACCCTCTCCCCGAATCCCTCGATCCCCACCCTCTCCCCGAATCCCTCGATCCCCACCCTCTCCCCGAATCCCTCGATCCCCACCCTCTCCCCGAATCCCTCGATCCCCACCCTCTCCCCGAATCCCTCGATCCCCACCCTCTCCCCGAATCCCTCGATCCCCACCCTCTCCCTGAATCCCTCGATCCCCACCCTCTCCCTGAATCCCTCGATCCCCACCCTCTCCCCGAATCCCTTGATCCCCACCCTCTCCCCATATCCCTCAATCCCCACCCTCTCCCAATTTCATCCATCCCACCAGCCATTTGTCTTCTCTTGTCTCCACTAAGTTACAGGTCGAAGACCCAATCCAGGAGTTTAGCTGGTAAATCTCGACTGACACTGTTGGTGATAAACAGTGTCTGAAGGATGCCCCAGCAATGACATAGATCGAATTCAATGTCTGTGAACCTGAGGTGGTAAAATCATATTAACAATTGTAAGTTGACTGGGGGAAGGTTGGTTGATGCTGAAGGGCAGAGGGATTTAAGGGTGACCTACAAAAGGCATTGAAAGCAATGCCTCAAACAGTTAATGCTGCGAGAGAGCTCAGTGTACTAGATTTTAGGACAAGGAGTATAAAATGTAAATGTCAGGAGGAAATGGTTAGTCTGTATAAAACCTTTATAAAACTGTGTTCATTCAGGAGAGTCATGGTAGAGGCTGCACCTTTCTTTCCATCGTGTGGCTAATGGAATCTCTCCCATTCTTACTGCCTGCTATTGGCATGTGTAGGAAGGATTTGTAGATTGATCTTCAACCTGTTTGACCGCATTTTATAAATGCACCTTCCTTAGCCATCAAGTGCTGGGGTGAGACTCAAACCTGGAGCTTCTGGCTCAGAGACAGAGACGCTACCCACCAAACTACAAGAGCTCCCACAGTAACACTCTGTACCTAATGCATAGAACAGTATAGCCCACAGTGTGATGCAAAGGGTCACATGGTAAGGGACCTGGGTCAGTCTAAGAGTGTGCAGAGACCTGTGTAGGACTAAGCATGGAGTAAACTCCTAGTCTGGGCTACACTTTGTACATATGTATGTAGTTATGTGTTACCAGTAAACACTACTGTTCAACCTCATAAGACTCTGACCCTCTTTGTGAGACGTACTGAACAAACCCATACAACAAATACCACATCAACAGCATTGTCCTCAGCAATCTTCCCTGCTACCTCTTCAAAAATCTCCACCAAGTTAGTAAAACGCTATTTCCCCTTTACAAATCCATGCTGACTAACCCTAACCCTAACCCTAACCCTTTACAAATCCATGCTGACTAATCCTAACCCTAACCCTAATCCTTTACAAATCCATACTGACTAATCCTAACCCTAACCCTAACCCTTTACAAATCCATGCTGACTAACCCTAACCCTAACCCTAACCCTTTACAAATCCATGCTGACTAACCCTAACCCTAACCCTAATCCTTTACAAATCCATGCTGACTAACCCTAACCCTAACCCTAACCCTAACCCTTTACAAATCCATACTGACTAACCCTAACCCTAACCCTAACCCATTACAAATCCATGCTGACTAACCCTAACCCTAACCCTAACCCTAACCCTTTACAAATCCATACTGACTAACCCTAACCCTAACCCTAACCCTAACCCTTTACAAATCCATACTGACTAACCCTAACCCTAACCCTAATCCTTTACAAATCCATGCTGACTAACCCTAACCCTAACCCTAACCCTAACCCTTTACAAATCCACGCTGACTAACCCTAACCCTAACCCTAATCCTTTACAAATCCATGCTGACTAACCCTAACCCTAACCCTAACCCTTTACAAATCCATGCTGACTAATCCTAACCCTAACCCTAACCCTAATCCTTTACAAATCCATGCTGACTAACCCTAACCCTAACCCTAACCCTTTACAAATCCATGCTGACTAACCCTAACCCTAACCCTAACCCTTTACAAATCCATGCTGACTAATCCTAACCCTAACCCTAACCCTTTACAAATCCATGCTGACTAATCCTAACCCTAACCCTAACCCTTTACAAATCCATGCTGACTAATCCTAACCCTAACCCTAATCCTTTACAAATCCATGCTGACTAACCCTAACCCTAACCCTAACCCTTTACAAATCCATGCTGACTAACCCTAATCCTAACCCTAACCCTTTACAAATCCATACTGACTAACCCTAACCCTAACCCTAACCCTAACCCATTACAAATCCATGCTGACTAACCCTAACCCTAACCCTAACCCTAACCCATTACAAATCCATACTGACTTTCTGTAATTAACCCACATTTGTCCATGTGGCTATTAATTTTGTCTCGGATTATTGTTTCTACAAGTTTCCTCACCATCGAAGTTAAACTAACTGGCCTATAATTGTCGGGCTTATCTTTACACCCCATTTTGAACATTTGCACTTCTCCAGTCCTCTGGCACCACCCCTGAGTCTAAGGAAGACTGAAAAATTATGGCCAGTGCCTCCACAATTTCCACTCTCCTTTCCCTCAGTGTCCTTGGATGCATCACATCCGGTCCTGGTGCCTTATCAACTTTAAGTACAGGTAACCAGTCCAATACCACCTCCTTATCAATTTTAAACCCTTCTAGTGTCTGAATCACCTCCTCTTTCACCAAGACCTGTACAGCATCTTCTTCCCTGGTAAAGACAGATGCAATGTATTCATTTAATATGAATAAGGTTTATATGCTCACTGTCTGCAAGCGTAAATCACCTTTTTGGTTCCTGCTCAGCCCTACTCCTCGTTTACCATCCTTTTACTATTTATATGCCTATAGAAGACTTTGCGATTCCCTTTTATGTTAGCTGCCACTCTCTTTTCACACTCCCTCTTTGCTTCTCTTATTTGCTTTTTCATCTCCCCTCTGAACCTTCTATATTAAGCCTGCTGAGCCTTCTATATTAAGCCTGGTTCTCAATTGTATTTTCTACCTGACATCGGTCATAAGCACATTATTTCCTCTTTATCTTAATTTCTATCTCTTTTGTCATCCAGGGAGCTCTGGATTTGTTTGCTCTACCTTTCCCTTTTGAGGGAATACGCCTTGTCTGTGCCTGAACCATCTCTTCTTTGAAGGTAGCCCATTGTTCAGTTACCATTTTTCCTGCCAATCTTTGACTCCAATTTATTCAGCCCAGATCCATTTTTACCCCATTGAAGTTGGCTTTCCTTCAGTTAATTATTCTTACTCTGGATTGTTCTTTGTTCTTTTCCATAGTCAGCCTAAACCTTATATGATACAATGATCACTGTCCCCTAAATATTCTCCTACTGACACTTGATCCACTTTGTCCACCTCATTCCCAAGAACCAGGTCTAGCAATGCTTCCCTTCTCATTGGACTGGAAACATACTGCTGTAGAAAATTTCCCTCATTCTAGAAACTCTAGCTCCTTCCCTTTACACTACCACTATCCCAGTCTATATTTGGATAATTAAAGCCCCCCATCTACTCTATAACTTGAAAAGAAAACTCTCTTGATGGAAACAGACTGGAAGGAAACTAGATTGGAGACAGGGTCACCGATAGAACGAGTGAGTTTTCTTGTGAAACTAGTTTGTATTTTGGAAGAAAGCTCTTCACACAGCGTTTGGAGCAGCAAAGGTTTAATAATCACTCAGAGCTTCCACCTACCCCCTGACCTGTGCCTACCCAGTCCCAGATCCCTGCAGCAAGAATTCCTTGTTGAACATGTCAAAGGGATCACACTTCATTCCTTAAGAGAGAGATTCCTGATAACAGATCCGACATTCGATGTTGAACTGAGGTTGTGAAGTTAAAATGCAGTTATTGACCTGTATCGCTGAATAACTCAATCCGTGTCCATCCTCTGGCTTGTTAAAGGTCCATGTGAATGGAAATAAAGAGCATGTGTTTAAGGATCAGCTTATCATATTTCTCAGGACTTCACAGTCAATGTGTTACTTTCAGAGGTTCACTCAGTGAGAAATGTGCAATCAGTGTGCAGACAGGATAAACAAGATGAATGGTCACTTTAACCTGCGTTGGATAGTATCGCTTGAGAAAAGAGTATTTTGTGAATGTGGGATCCTTTGTAAACCAATGCTAAATATTTATTCTAATAACATATATCCTACTGTAGCCTAACAGTGTCTAAACACTCTATATTCATACCACTATACAGCTCAACTGATGTCAGTGAATGGGTTAAGTTGATTCCCATCAGTTTACTATAGATTAAATTATGGGTTTTCATGGATTCCTGTGTAGACAAGCCCAGGCATGAGCAGGAGGGAACGGTTCCATTAGTGAGGAGTTTCTCTGGTAACTAATGGTCACACAGAAACTGCAGCTGAATAACGGGCACAAACGGAATGTTTATTTCATATGCAGGCTGCAAGATTTTTATTCAATTTCCTTTTGTCCACACTCGTATGTGCATATCCGTTACAGGATCAGAGCCCTAATTCACAGCACCAGGCAGGGTTGCATTTCCTAGGGTTGTAGCTGAAATGCTGACATTTTAATGGAAGTTCTTAAATACAAAGAGCATCCTGCATTTGTGCCAAACTTATTGAACATTCTTTGTGTTCACAATTGCCAAACTCTCAGTCCAAAATCTCACTGCTCCACTTCAATAAGAATAATCCCATTCCTCTGAAAAAAAAACAGGGAACATACAAATTTCAGAATCACACAGTGCAGAAGAGACCCTTCAGCCCATCGAGTCTGCACTGACACATGAGAAACACCTGACCTACCTACCTAATCCCATTTACCAGCACTTGGCCCATAGCCTTGAATGTTATCACGTTCCAAGTGCTCATCCAGGTAATTTTTAAAGGATGTGAGGCAACCCGCCTCCACCACCCTCCCAGGCAATGCATTCCAGACCGTCACCACCCTCTGGGTAAAAAAGTTTTTCCTCACATCCCCCATAAACCTCCTGCCCCTCACCTTGAATTTGTGTCCTCTCGTTACTGACTCTTCAACTAAGGGGAACAACTGCTCCCTATCCACCATGTCCATGCCCCTCAGAATCTTGTACACCTCGATCAGATCGCCCCTCAGTCTTCTCTGCTCCAACGAAAACAACCCAAGTCTATCCAACCTCTCTTCATAACTTAAATGTTTCATCCCAGGCAACATCCTGGTGAATCTCCTCCGCATCCCCTCCAGTGCAATCACATCCTTCCTATAATGTGGTGACCAGAACTACACACAGTACTCCAGCTGTGGCCTCACCAAGGTTCTATACAACTCCAACATGACCTCCCTACTTTTGTAATCTATGCCTCGATTGATAAAGGCAAGTGCCCCATATGCCTTTTTCACCACCCCACTAACATGCCCCTCTGCCTTCTGAATTACCTTAAAACTTCGAAGTAATACTTGCATTTAAATAGCACCTTTCACTACCCAGGATTTCTGAAAGCAATTTAAAGCCAATGAAATACTTTTCAAAGTGTAGTCACTGTTGTAAGGTAGGAAAACATAGCGGCCAATTTATGCACAGCAAGTTCCCACAAACAGAAATATAATCATCTGTTTTAGTGATATTGTTTGAGGGATAACTATTGGTCAGGACACCAGAAAGAACTCTCCATGTAGACCAGTGAGATATTTTACATCCGCTCTTTCAGGGTGTCAGCTTAACATCTCGCCTGAAAGATAGCACCTCTGACAGTGCAGCATTCCCTCAGTATTGCCCCTCCGACAGTGCAGCACTCCATGTGCATGGCCAATCTGAAAGTGCAGCGCTCCCTGAGGAGGGAGAGAGAAACTGAACTTCAGGCCACTTAGCATGACACAAAACAAAAATAGCTGGAAAAACTCAGCAGGTCTGACAGCATCTGCAGAGAGGAACACAGTTAACATTTCGAGTCCGTATGACTCTTCTTCAGAACAGGTCCATTTAGCCCGATGACATCAGGCATCAGGAAAATGCTGGCATTTATTATGAACATAGTCTTAACAGTGCTGTTAGAAATTATATGATCAGACAAAGTCAACATAGCTTCACTAGAGGGAAATCATATTTGACTTTTTGAGGATGTAACTAGTAGGATTCTTAAAGGGGAACCATAGATATATATACTGTCATAAAAGCAAAAAACTGCGGATGCTGGAAATCTAGAACAAAAATAAAAATAGCTGGAAAATCTCAGCAGGTCTGACAGCATCTGCGGAGAGGAACACAGTTAACGTTTCGAGTCCGTATGACTCTTCTTCAGAGTCTTCTTCATTTTCATGTAACAAGCTGTAACCAGTGGAGAGCTGCAAAGATCAACACTGGGGCCTCATCTGTTTACAATCTATATTCATGATTTTGATGAAGAGACTGAGGGTGTTGTACCTAAGTTTGCTGATGATACCAAGTAAGGTGGGAATATAAGCTGTGAGGAGGACACTAAGTGCTCCAAAGAGATATAGACAGGTTAAGTGAGTGGGCAACAAGATGACAGATGGGGTGTAATGTTGGGAAGTGTAAGGTTATTCACTTTGGTTGTAAGATTAGAAAAGGATAATTTTTTTTAAGGTGTGAACATTGTAAGTGTTGATAATCAAAGAGACTTGAGTGTACTCATACAATGAACTCAGAAAGTTGGCAAGCAGGTTCAGCAAGCAATTAGGAAGGCAAATGGTATGTTGGCCTTTGTTACAAGGGGATTGGAGTACAGGAATAAGGAAGTCTTGCAGCAATTGTACAGGGCTTTGATGAGATCACATCTGGAGTACAGTGGGCTCTTTTCATCTCCAAAGCTCAGGAAGGGTATATTTACATTGGAGGTGGTGCAGTGAAGGTTTACTAATGGGTTCCCAGGGTGAGAGGGTTGTCCTATGATGAGAGGCTGTATAAATTGGGTTTATATTCTCTGGAGTTTAGAAGAATAAGAGGTGATCTCATTGAAACCTACAAAATTCTGAGGGGGTTTGATAGGGTGAACGCTGAGAGATTGTTTCCTCTGGTCGGAGAATCTAAAACACGAGGTCACAGACTCGGGATAAGGGGCCGATCATTTAGGACTGAGATAAGGAGAAATTACTTCATTCAAAGGGTTGTGAATCTTTGGCATTCTCTACCCCAGAGGGTTGTGGATGCTCCATCATTGAATACATTCAAGGCTGGGATAGACACATTTTCAGTCTCTCAGGGAATTGAGGGATTTGGGGAATGGGCTTGAAATTTAAGTTGAGGTAAAAGAACAGCCAATGATCCTATTGAATTGCTGAGCAGGTTTTAGGGGCTGTATGATTTACTCCTGGTCCTCATGTTTTTATGTTTGGACAGACCCTCCAACAGTGCAGCACTCCCTCAGTACTGACCCTCCAACAGTGCAGCACTCCCTCAGTACTGACCCTCTGACAGTGCAGCACTCCCTCAGTACTGACCCTCTGACAGTGCAGCACTCCCTCAGTACTGACCCTCTGACAGTGCAGCGCTCCCTCAGTACTGACCCTCCGACAGTGCAGCACTCCCTCAGTACTGACACTCTGACAGCGCAGCACTCCCTCAGTACTGATCCTCTGTCAGTGCAGCGCTCCTTCAGTACTGACCCTCCAATAGTGCGGTCCTCCCTCAGTGCTGACACTCTGACAGCGCAGCACTCCCTCAGTACTGACCCTCTGACAATGCAGCGCTCCCTCAGTACTGACCCTCTGACAGTGCAGTACTCCCTCAGTACTGACCCTCTGACAGTGCAGCACTCCTTCAGTACTGACCCTCCAATAGTGCGGTCCTCCCTCAGTGCTGACACTCTGACAGCGCAGCACTCCCTCAGTACTGACCCTCTGACAATGCAGCGCTCCCTCAGTACTGACCCTCTGACAGTGCAGTACTCCCTCAGTACTGACCCTCTGACAGTGCAGCACTCCCTCAGTACTGACCCTCTGACAGTGCAGCACTCCCTCAGTACTGACCCTCTGACAGTGCAGCACTCCCTCAGTACTGACCCTCTAACAGTGCAGCACTCCCTCAGTACTGACCCTCTGACAGTGCAGCACTCCCTCAGTACTGACCCTCTGACAGTGCGGCACTCCCTCAGTACTGACCCTCTGACAGTGCAGCACCCCCTCAGTACTGACCCTCTGACAGTGCAGCACTCCCTCAGTACTGACCCTCTGACAGTGCAGCACTCCCTCAGTACTGACCCTCTGACAGTGCAGCACTCCCTCAGTACTGACCCTCTGACAGTGCAGCACTCCCTCAGTACTGATCCTCTGACAGTGCAGCACTCCCTCAGTACTGACCCTCTGACAGTGCAGCACTCCCTCAGTACTGACCCTCTGACAGTGCAGCACTCCCTCAGTACTCTGTTGGGATGTCAGCCTGGATTCTGTGCCTATTCCTCTGGAGTGGAATTTGAATTTTGAAGTTTCCAACTTGGAGACCAAAGAGCTAACCACTGACTCTGGAGCTTGGGAATCTTGGATTAGATGCTCAACACAGAGCAACAACCAACAAATATAGAAGAGAAATCAGAAACTCCAGAGGGCTGGAGGCAGATTGCATCTTGACTCTACTGCCTGGATGCAGTCACAAAGAATCAGGGGAGACAGGGGAGATGCTGCAAAGGGACACTGGACTGACTCTGCTATCAGGGTGTTGAACCACAAAGGAGGTTGGTCTGTTCAGACTGGAAAGGAGAGAGGGTTGAGGTGATTTTCTAGTGAACCAAGATGGTGATTGATAGGGAGTGAAGTGCATGAACAAGAGAACAAATGTTCAGGTTAATTAATGACTGACTGACATTGTGGAGGCTTTCACTCAAGCAAAGGTCAACTTTTGGGAGAGACTTTCAGACACAGAAGGGAGAGGCAATGCATCATTGCAATGAGCCAATTGTGGAGGAATCCTGAACAGTGAAATAAGATCAGTCAAATAACCTGAAATACAGAATTATCTTGCAACTCTTCCCAAGACTGGTTACAGATACTGGGACATCCTTCCCGTAATTAAATCATAACTTGTGTTCACCAGACTTGTTGCGGGGATGGTGGGACTGTCTTATGAAGAGAGATTGGGGAAACTGGGCCTGGATTCTCTTGAGTTTGGAAGAATGAGAGGTGATCTCATTGAAACCTACAAAATACTGAAAGGAATGGACAGGGTAGATGCAGGTAAGATGTTCCTCCTGGCTGGGGAGTCTAGAACCAGGGGACACAATCTCAAAATAAGGGGGAAGCCACTTAGGACCGAGATGAGGGAAGTTTTTACTCAGAGGGTTGTGAATATTTGGAATTCTCTACCCCAGAGCACAGTGGAAACTCAATCACTGAGCATGTTTAAAGCAGAGATTGAGAGATTTCTAAATATCAATGACATAAAGGGGTATGGGGATAGTGTGGGGAAAAGATATTGAAGTGGGTGATGAGCATATTGAATAGCAGGGCAGACTCGATGGGCTGAATGGCCTTCTCCTGCTCCTATGATCCTCACTTTGTTCTCTTGTCATCGTCTCTCTGTCTCAGGTTGGACCAGATTCGTCACAACCTCCGAAACCTTTTCCTCCCGATCTTCCCACTCCAGAATCATAGCTTCTTCACACCTCCCTGTCCCCGCTTCACTCTCACTGAAACCCTCAGCCCGGTCTTCAGCAACTCCGGATTGGACTCTTCCTGTGCCCTCCTGGCCGCTCACCTTCCGTGTTCTGTCACCTTCAGCTCATCCAAAACTCTGCTATCCTAACCCACAGCCAGTTTCACTGACACATCTTTCCTGGTATATTTACAGCCTAGCAACATCTCCAATTGGAAATTCTCACCCTGGTGTTTAAATTCCTCTGGGCATTACCCCCATCTCAGAACTGTCTCCACATTCCCCTTACTGAGTTATCGCCTTAGTCACCCCCCCTGTTTGAAACTCCCGCTCTCTCCAGTGAAAAGGCGGCGATACAGGCACCAAATCCGAAGCGGTCAGTTAGTGTGAGACTGAGAGTTTCTAAAACAGCTCCAACCACAGGGGCGGGGATGTTGGAGCTGGACAGCGGGACAGGGTGAGGACCAGGTGAGCATTCTGGTGTCTAAAGTCTTACAGATTCCGGAGCTTTGGGATCCGAGAAGGAATATTGTCATATTTCGAGAAGTAAAGATACCCGGAGACAGGAACATTTAAATCAAATGTGTCTCCCTGTGTCTCTGTAAAGCCAAGTCCCGTTTGTGCGGGTTCATTCTAGTTCCGTTTGACTGAACATGTCATTGTTAAACACTGGACATATCACTGTTAAACACTGGACATGTCACTGTTAAACGCTGGACATACCATTGTTAAACACTGGACATGTCATTGTTAGACACTGGACATGTCACTGTTAAACGCTGGACATATCATTGTTAAACACTGGACATATCACTGTTAAACGCTGGACATGTCATTGTTAAACGCTGGACATATCATTGTTAAACACTGGACATATCATTGTTAAACACTGGACATATCACTGTTAAACGCTGGACATGTCATTGTTAAACGCTGGACATATCATTGTTAAACACTGGACATATCACTGTTAAACGCTGGACATATCACTGTTAAACACTGGACATATCACTGTTAGACACTGGACATATCACTGTTAAACGCTGGACATGTCATTGTTAAACGCTGGACATATCACTGTTAAACACTGGACATGTCATTGTTAAACATTGGACATATCACTGTTAAACGCTGGACATATCACTGTTAAACACTGGACATATCACTGTTAAACGCTGGACACGTCATTGTTAAACGCTGGACATGTCATTGTTAAACACTGGACATATTACTGTTAAACGCTGGACATGTCATTGTTAAACACTGGACATATTACTGTTAAACGCTGGACATGTCATTGTTAAACGCTGGACATGTCATTGTTAAACACTGGACATATTACTGTTAAATGCTGGACATATCATTGTTAAACACTGGACATATTACTGTTAAACGCTGGACATGTCATTGTTAAACACTGGACATATTACTGTTAAACGCTGGACATGTCATTGTTAGACACTGGACATATCACTGTTAAACACTGGACATATCACTGTTAAACGCTGGACATGTCATTGTTAAACGCTGGACATATCACTGTTAAACGCTGGACATATCACTGTTAAACGCTGGACACATCATTGTTAAACGCTGGACATGTCATTGTTAAACACTGGACATATTACTGTTAAACGCTGGACATGTCATTGTTAAACACTGGACATATCACTGTTAAACGCTGGACATATCACTATTAAACACCGGACACGTCATTGTTAAACACTGGACATGTCATTGTTAAACACTGGACATATCACTGTTAAACGCTGGACATATCACTGTTAAACGCTGGACATATCACTGTTAAATGCTGGACATATCACTGTTAAACGCTGGACATGTCATTGTTAAACACTGGACATATTACTGTTAAACACTGGACTCGTCATTGTTAAACGCTGGACATGTCATTGTTAAATACTGGACATATCACTGTTAAACGCTGGACATGTCATTGTTAAACACTGGACATGTCATTGTTAAACACTGGACATATCACTGTTAAACGCTGGACATATCACTGTTAAACGCTGGACATATCACTGTTAGACACTGGACATATCACTGTTAGACACTGGACATATCACTGTTAGACACTGGACATAATCACTGTTAAACACTGGACATACCATTGTTAAACACTGGACATATTGTTAAACACTGGACATATCACTGTTAAACGCTGGACATATCACTGTTAAACGCTGGACATATCACTGTTAGACACTGGACATATCACTGTTAAACACGACATATCACTGTTTAACACGACATATCACTGTTAAGCACTGGACATATCATTGTTAAACACAACATATCACTGTTAAACACTGGACATATCACTGTTAGACACTGGACATATCACTGTTAGACACTGGACATAATCACTGTTAAATACTGGACATACCACTGTTAAACACTGGACATATTGTTAAACACTGGACATATCACTGTTAAACACTGGACATATCACTGTTAAACACGGAACATATCACCGTTAAACACTGGACATACCACAGTTAAACACAACATATCACTGTTAAACACTGGACATATCACTTTTAAACACTGGACATGTCACTGTTAAACACTGGACATACCACAGTTAAACACGACATATCACTGTTAAACACTGGACATGTCACTTTTAAACACTGGACATATCACTGTTGAACACTGGACATATCACTTTTAAACACTGGACATATCACTGTTAAACACAGGACATACCACAGTTAAACACGACATATCACTGTTAAACACTGGACATATCACTTTTAAACACTGGACATATCACTGTTAAACACTGGACATACCACAGTTAAACACGACATATCACTGTTAAACACTGGACATATCACTTTTAAACACTGGACATGTCACTGTTAAACACTGGACATACTACAGTTAAACACGACATATCACTGTTAAACACTGGACATAATCACTGTTAGACATTGGCACAGGACTTTGTATAACTATTTTAACGGGTGTTTCAGCAGTGAGTGAAGCCTCGGCATTTGCCCGGCGATTAACAAATGATCGGGGCCAAAAATACTGTGGAGTCATCGTTATGTCTAAACTCTAAAAGTTTCGATCTTCCCGGGTGGGTCCAATAGATTGGGTTTTGTTATTAGCTAAAACACATCTGTAACTTTTAATAAAATCAATCTTGTTCTAAACTTCAAATGTACCTAACACCGGGAACAAATCAAATATTCAAACTTCAATATTTGGGGAGTCGGGTTTGGAAAATAAACATCGGACTAAAAAACAAAATTAAACTAATGAAGTGGAAAGTGTAAAGGAAATATAAACAGGCCGTGTTGGAAATAGTCACCAGGTCACAGACCCGAAACATGAGCTTTTCCCCTCTCCACAGATGCTGCCTGATTTCCAGCATTTTCTGTTTTTATTTCAGATTTCCAGCATCCGCAGCATTTTGCCTTTTGTGAAGAATATATTGAGCAGAATAAATTTTCAGATCCTTCCAATCAGCATCCAGCATGAAATTGCCCCGTCATATTAACTTTATCATGAATTGTTTCAGTGACTGCAGGTCACCATCACCATCAGCTCCCTCCCTCCCTCCCTCCCCATCTATCTAATCTATTTATTTTATCTATCACAGGAACAGGAGGAGGCCATTCAGCCCCCATGGGACCATGGCTGATGTGTTCCTGATTCACCCGCCTTGGGTTTCATATCCCTTCAGATCCTTGGACACAAAAACCGATCGATTTCAGATTTAAAACGATCAATTAAACTGACATCGGGGAGAGAGTTCTACATTTCTACTAGTCTTTGCATCAAGAAGGCTTTCTCTCTCTCTCTCTCTCCCTGACCATGTCTCTCTCTGTCACCTGCCATCCATTCTGTTTCAGATGCTGTCTGTTGACCTGGGATTTCACTTTTTTTTTGATCTCTAACATTGTGAGAATGTCACTGTATTAAAACTGGCCGCTGCTCTGATGAGGTGAATATTACAGATTGTTAGGTAAACACCATTTAAAAATCTAATGTTGGATTAACTTGATTCTTTAGTCTATATAGCAATGTTATTGTTTTTTTGATGTAAGTCACACTGTAATTCAGCCTTTGGGCTGCGAAATTGTTTTTTGAATAAAACTTGAATAAGTTTTAAAGTACCGAATGTCACAGAAACGCTGCCAATAAACTCGCGCCCAGTCTCCGGGAAAAGGGAAATAACATTAACGAATGCGGTTAGTGAGATGAGCAGTTTGTGTGGAAGATAAGAGTTTGATCCGTACAAACACAGAATGTTGGTGAGAGAGCAAGGTGTGAATACCATAGCCCGTGTGGTCTGAATCGGCCCAGTGATGAGTGGAGCCGGATCGTCAGCGCTGTCCATGGTAACTGGTGCCCAGGGCGGATCCGCCACCTTTACCCAGGTATAAAATCCGCCTCAGTCACATCGCCAGGTAGCGGTGGGGCCACGTGAAGCGGTTGGCGTCACTGTCCCCCTGACTACACACGGTACACACACAGTTAGTGCCGAGTGTGTGCCCGGCTCCAGCAACTTCATAACAGCTAAAAACCCTTCACAACATGGAGCTAACTCCCCAAACTCTCCCTTCCCAGGGACAGTCCGTCCGACTATTCAATAATCACCCGGAGTTACAGCAGGTTGGTTCCATTCTAGACCAGGGAACCCAGTGTTGGATTCCTTCAACTGAGTCAAACTTTGGGGTAATTGTAAAACGCATTTCGTTTTAGATGTGGTTTTAATTTATACATAAACATTAAACAGGAAAACTCTGGATCGGTTCAGTTAATTCGTTTAACCTGCGACTTTCAGTAAATTCGGGATTAATATTTTCAGTAAATTCGGGTTTAATATTTGTGGCAGATTCTGTGCATTTTAAGATTAAACTGGATTCGATGTATTTCATATTTGTTGAAAATGTCGCCAATTTGTTTAATCTTTTCAATAATTATTTTCCAAAAACTTCGATCACAAACTATTCCGTCATTAATGATAACTCGTTTCATTCTAGATTAATGATAACTCGTTTCATTCTAGCGAACTCGTTTTCATCATTAGGGTAAATTTATTTATATTAGTACGTAAGGAAATTTGGACACATTCTATTGAGTTTTAAGATTAAAGATTTTTTTAAAATTGTTTATTTTGTTTAAAAGTTGATTCTTTAGTAAGTTGTGAAATGTGTGAAGAGCAGCTTCTTAACATTGGAACATTTCTGATTGGTTTAGGATATTTAATCCGCGCTAATCTTTCTCTTTTTCCCATCCAGGTTGGTATTTTTGGAAATTCCTCTCTCCTTGCTGGAGGGAGGCCCGGTTTGCAGGCAGTGTAGTTAGCTGATTGCGGGCAGTAAAGGACAATCGCTACTCACACTACCAACAAAATAGGCCTCAGCTCTGTAGCAGCACCTCCTCCAGGCCAGTGTTTGCATCGACTGCACCCCCGGGAGTTTCTCTCCCTCTAACCTTCAGCAGGAACCGGCCGGGTTACCGTCCAGGAATAATCTCTTACATTCGTTTCCAAATCCCTTGATAACATTTTATCCATTTTCTAAAAAGATCTCAGTGATTTTATTTAACTCTTTACTTACGGAAATGGAACTTGAAATAAATTAGTGAGATTACCCAGATGAAAGAAGTGATCATATCCGGCTACAACTTTTACACATGGTCACCATTTAGCAATGATGCTATTGGAAGAGTTAGGTCACTCTGACCAATCAGCATCTGATTAACACAGTTACTGACATCACCAAACTTACAACTTCACTAACTGTTATTTCCTTTTAAATATTGTTGAAAAAAAGATTTTTTTTGTCTTGCGCTCATCAGGGCAATTCACAAGAATACCAAATGGAAAGGGAACAACAATTTATACTGAGTGGGAAGAGAGTGCTGATTGGTTGGCAAGTGGACTCTTGCAAATTGTTCTGATCGAGAATAAAGTCTCTTTTTTTCCATCAGTACTGCAGTTGTGTACTGCTAAACAATTACTTTCTCTTAAATTACCTTATACATTTAATGTATCGTCTTTGGAAAAAAAATCCTTTGACAAGAGTTGGTTAATATTAACTTCTAACAATGTTTAAGATATTATTTACTTTGTTCCTACGAGATGTTTGATCCGGGGAGAGTTTATGTTTACTACGTTTGTTGGTTTTAGTGACACAGTTTAAGATTTATTTTCTGCCCAGTTTGTGTTCTGTGTCAGTTTCTCAGCTGGGATCCAATGCCTTTGTATTTGGTAAACGCCTGGTTGCTAGGCAGTGTAGTTAGCTGATTGGTAACCGCTAACTAAGCAATCACTAACCACACAGCCAGGCAAAAAGGTCGGGATTACATCCTGAAATGGTAACGGCAAAGCAACAGCGCAGGAAGGTGAGAGGGATCGTGACAGAGAAAGGTTTTAGAAACTGCTCCCAGAGACTGTGAATGCCAAGTTAACACGGCCAACAAGATTTGGATGGGATAAATGTCCTTTTACTTTAAATCAGAACAACTTCCTCTTTTGGTCATTTGATTTCTGTTGGTGAGGCCTGGATCACTCTTTTGGCATTTAAAAGATTAGAAATCATTTCAATTCCTGTTTGCTTTGTGTATTTTACGGTCAATAAAATATTTGTATGAATTTGATGTAATGTCTCAGTGTGCTGAGGATAATTTCACACTTTCTGATGAACTTCGGCTGTATTCTATCCTTTGAAGAGTTAACATCTCTCTCGAAAACCAAGTTAAATGGGGCGTGAAAACAGAAAGTGCTGGAAAAGCTCAGCAGGTCTGGCAGCATCTGTGGAGAGAGAAACAGAGTTAACGTTCCGAGTCTGTAAGACCCCTTCAGACTGGGGCAGGATAGACGGGGCTTGGCGGCGTTATCTTCACTGGGGTAGATCCTGGCGTCGCTCCTGGGCGGACTGAAGGGATGTGAGACACTCGAACCCCCAGCCCCACACGGTTAGAGGTTCAGCCCCCTTTGCCCAGACCTCAAACCCTGAATTTCCTCTCCACTGTCCCATGGTGTCTGGGGATGGGAGATCTCCAGTTGGCGTGTGGTTTTGATACACCAACAAACTGCGAAATGAGCCACTTTCACAGGCTTAAATTTTCGTGAAAGCAAATTGAAGGAAACAATTGGCCTGACCCTAATTTTAGACTCGCTCACTGGGAGTGTGATGGGAATATTGGCAATGAGCCTGACGTTGGGACGAGCCATGTTTTTAGAATACGCAAAAATAAGAGAAGACTTGCATTTCTATAGCACCTTCCGCCTCGCCACTTCCCAAAGCTTCTTTTGCAGTCACTGTGGTATTTTTTAAAGCGTGGTCACTGTTGCAATGTGGGAAATGCGGCTGCCAATTTGCGCACAGCAAGATCCCATACACATCAATATGATAATGAATAGGTCACCCGTTTCAAGGATTGAGTAAAATATTGATCAAGGCGCGGAGAACTCCCCTGCCCCTATTCAAATAGTGAGAAGGGATCTCTTATTTCCATCTGAGGGGGCAGATGGAGCTTCCATTTAACATTTGCAGCAACTATAACAGGTGCAATAATATGCAAAGCCCTGATCTCAGATCCTCATCCCACTGTAACTGTTAATCAATGTAGGGGAGCTGGATTCATGCATTGTAAATGTTGAGTGAATTTTTATTTGTGCTCATCAAGATGAAGGATTGCAGTGCTGAGAGTTTTACAGTTTCCATGCACCCAGTGTTAACATCAAGCAATCCCTGAATCAATGAAACTGAACTGGACTAGCCATATAAATAATGGGGCTGTAAGAGCAGGTCAGAGTCTGGGAATGTCACAGGCAGTCACTCACTTGCTGACTGAACCCACCCCCCACCCCCAACCACCAAAATGCCTAGCATTTACAATTAAGGCACAAGTCAGGAGTGTGATGGAATACTCTCCACTTGCCTAGATGAGTGCAGCTCCCACAACATTGAAGAAGACAACATCCAGGAAAAAGCAGTCCGCTTGTTTGGCACCACATCCACAAACATTCACTCCCTCCACCACCGACACACAGTAGCAGCAGTGTGTGTACCATCTACAAGATGCACTGCAAGAATTCACCAAGGCTCCTTCGACAGCACCTTCCAAACCCACGACCACCATCATCCCGAAGAACAAGGGCAGCAGATAGATGGGAACACCACCGCCTGGAGTTCTCCTCCTACTCACTCACCATCCTGACTTGGAAATATATCGGCCGTTCCTTCACTGTCGCTGGCTCAAAATCCTGGAACTCCCTTCCTAACAGCACTGTGGGTGTACCTACATAGGACATGGACTGCAACGGCTCAAGAAGGCAGCTCACCACCACCTTCTCAAGGGCAACTAGGGATGGACAATAAATGCTGGCCCAGCCAATCATACTCACATCCTATGAACGAATAAATTTAAGAAATTAAATGATAGTATAGGTTAAATGCAAAGGAAGACTGACTTTCACGTGTTCCAGAAACTCCCAACTTCAATAGAGCATCACCTGTTGTCCCAGTGTGAAATCTCTCTTTCCCAGTTGTGCCCTAAACTATGGGATGAACTGTGGTTGGGAACTGGTCCACTCCAGAAGCTGAGTTTGAAGCCTGTTCTGAAAGGATCATTGAATTTTCCTGCACTGGATACATCGATATCACTGAGTGAAATGGGTGGAATATTATTCACTTCAGTCCAGACATAACCACCCCCAGTGGTTTGTGCTGAAACATTAAGGATGATAATAAAATGAGAGATTCCCAACTGTTTAAACTCGGAAAGATGATGTGATGTTTGAGTGGAATTTGACTACCAGGGGAGGTGATGTTTATTCCAGTTAGACATTGGTCACCGTGTTTTAGGCCAACAGAATATCCCCGGATTGAGGTTAAAATCCAGCCCAATAATCAAATCTCTCAGCACAAAACCCATCATCCTTATTGATTCGATCCAAACCCTTCATGATTTTGCACAGTTATTAAATCTCCTCTTAACCTTCTCCGCTTTAAACTCTTTCGACTTATCAACAGTCACAGATTGTAACTCTTTCGAGTACAATCACAGTTCTTGGTTTCCGGGAGTGGGACATGAACCCACAACCCTCTGATTCAAAGGTGAGGGTGCTATGGACTGAGCCACAGCTGACACCTCCCCCTCCGCTTTAAGGTGAACAAGCCCAGCTCCATCCTCATCAACCTCCGAGATAATACTGGGATCTTTCCGTGCAGCCCCAGATCCTTCACATCAAATGCAGCTGGAAAACCACGTGTACTATCGCCAGGAGAGGCGGTTGCCAAGGGGACGGTTGCCATGGGGGCGGTTGCCATGAGGACGGTTACGGGCCGGCGAGGCGGTTGCCATGGGGGCGGTTACGGGCCCACGAGGCGGTTGCCATGGGGACGGTTGCCATGGGGACGGTTACGGGCCGGCAAGGCGGTTGCCATGGGGAGAGGAGGCCCGCGGGGCCGGTTGCCATGGGGACGGGCCCCCCGGTCCCGGGATGTTTGCTTGGAGCCGCCGCCATGGCTGAGGAGGAGCCGGGCCTGGAGGCCGATTCCAGATCCTCCTACACGGTGTTCACCGGCTCCTCGGCCGAGGATGTGGCCTATGCTAAAGTGTTCTGGAGCTCCCTGTCCCTGCAGCCGCCGCTCGAGTCCCGTCTGGTCTCCGGGGACATCAAACAGCGGCTGAAGGTGGCCCAACCCCCGGGGCCAGAGCGCTGCCGGGGTGAGGGCGCGGGCGGGGGGTGTTGATGGGGCCGGGGTGGTTGGTAATTGGGGGGGGGGGGGGGGGGACGATGTGGGGGGGGGGGGGGACGATGTGGGGGGGGGGGGGACGATGTGGGGGGGGGGGACGATGTGGGGGGGGGGGGGACGATGTGGGGGGGGGGGGGACGATGTGGGGGGGGGGGGGACGATGTGGGGGGGGGGGACGATGTGGGGGAGGGGGGGCGATGAGGGGAGGGGGGGCGATGAGGGGGAGGGGGTGCGATGAGGGGGAGGGGGGCGATGAGGGGGGGGCGATGAGGGGGAGGGGGGGCGATGAGGGGGGGGCGATGAGGGGGAGGGGGGCGATGAGGGGGGGGGCGATGAGGGGGAGGGGGGCGATGATGGGGGGGCGATGAGGGGAGGGGGTGCGATGAGGGGGAGGGGGGTGATGAGGGGGAGGGGGCGATGAGGAGGAGGGGGGCGATGAGGGGGGGGCGATGAGGGGAGGGGGGCGATGAGGGGGGGGGCGATGAGGGGGCGGGGGTGCGATGAGGGGGAGGGGGCGATGAGGAGGAGGGGGGCGATGAGGGGGGGGCGATGAGGGGAGGGGGGCGATGAGGGGGGGGCGATGGGGGGGCGGCGATGAGGGGGCGGGGGGGCGATGAGGGGGGGGCGATGAGGGGAGGGGGGCGATGAGGGGGGTGCGATGAGGGGAGGGGGCGATGAGGGGAGGGGGCGATGAGGGGAGGGGGGCGATGTGGGGGGGGCGATGAGGGGGGGGGCGATGAGGGGGAGGGGGGGCGATGAGGGGGGGGCGATGAGGGGGAGGAGGGGCGATGTGGGGGAGGGGGGACGATGAGGGGGCAGGGGGGCGATGGGGGGGGATGTGGGGGCGGGGGTGCGATGAGGGGGAGGGGGTGATGTGGGGGGGGTGATGAGGGGGAGGGGGGCGATGAGGGGGAGGGGGGGCGATGAGGGGGGGGATGTGGGGGCGGGTGTGCGATGAGAGGGCGGGGGGCGATGAGGGGGCAGGGGGGCGATGAGGGGGGGATGTGGGGGCGGGGGTGCGATGAGGGGGAGGGGGGGCGATGAGGGGGCGGGGGGGGCGATGAGGGGGGGCGATGAGGGGGC